>NW_009194328.1:79246-95264 GCF_000690835.1 Fulmarus glacialis
GAGGATGTACCGAGAAGAGGATTTTCTCCAAGCTGTTACTTAACTGATACTAGCATTTGAAGGCACATAAGGCATGACCTTTAATCCTGTGTGTAGACTAACTGATCTGCTTGCTAGAATGCCTCATTGTAATGATGCAGAATGGAAAGGATTGCATCAGACTAGAGAAAGAAATCTGTCACCAGAACTTGCATATTTAGGTGTGTGGCTGCATGAGCCCATCCCACACATAACATCTGCAAACTCAGAGCTTTCAGATGCACCTCCCTGATCTCTCCTCCCAACTCCTGTCCGAAATTGCATTCATCAGTGAGTTACCCTCCGAAGCACAAGCCTTCCTGTATGAGCTGATAGATAGGAGCCCCAAAGTGAGAAAGGACAGCCCTGACTTTCGGTCTTTCCCAAAAGTGTAAGTGGTCCTAGTTACACATGGACTTTCTGCCTTTCGTTTTCATAGCGATTCAAACAGTGGTGGTAAATTAGTTTTATGGGGCATTAGTGGAAGAGGTCAGTGGGTTTTATTACATTCACGTGAAAAGTTGGAGCCAAGAATGTAAAATGAAAACTGAAGATGAAGAGTACCGGAAAGCAGAACAGGGTTTGTGAAGCGACCGAGTGTATATGCGATACTGTGTGAAGTCCCAAAGAGTCTTCAGTCTAAACTGGTAACATACTTCAGAGTAAGTTTTGAAGTTACAGCTGTTGCGAGAGGCTCCGAAGAGGAGGAGGAGGGCTAGCTGAGCAATAATTTCAATAGGTGGGACAAATGCACCAAAGCTACGCTGCAATTTTTGTTGCAGCAAGTTTTCTTGTAATGGGTATTCAGCATCCGTCTAGTTTGTGAGATGGGCTTGCAGCCTCAGCCTCGGGGAGAGGACTGTAGTTATGGGATCTGATACATCGGAAAACCAGCTTGCAACTGCTCCTCTTTGTTGAAGAGAGCGCTTGGTCAGCCTGCAGGGCTGGTGGGGCTGTGTCCCGACGTGTTCAAAAGGATACCAAGACAAACACAAAATACTAATGCTGTGGTGTTCTCTAGTGGTGATTGACAGCTCCAGACACCGAGATGGCATGTTACTCTGCCAGCAGCCTGTGGAAAGCTGTTCTGACGTAGCCAACCCACTTGGCAGCAGAGTCGTGGCTGGCCCGCAGCGCCTGATGACTCAGTTAAGTCCTGGAGTTGTTATTGCAGTGGAAGAAGTCGTTCTGTTCTTTAATTCCTTTGTGCAGCCCATAGATCAGTTGGATGGTATCCTGCCAAGGCCTGTAGTTAGTAGAAATTATAATGCAAAAGTCTTTTGGGGTTGGGCGAGTTGTGACTGTAGATTTTGCGTTGGAGCTAATGGTCCAGAAGTGTTGTCTTTTGCCATGAGAAAGTCTACCAGCAGTTCAAAATATAGTTTACTTGGTTATCGCTCAGCATAGCAGCTGGAGGCACTCTCTTGCTGCTAGCCCACCCACGTGAGCAGGACGGGGCATGCCTTCATCCTTTTTTCCCCTTGATGATTTATCATGTGCTTTCATTACCCAAGAGACTAGATATCCAGAGCTCTGGTCTTCACATTTCTCTTGCACAGTCATGCTAGGAGCCTGTGGCTTCATCCTTCTCGCACATCTTCCCTCTGTCAGCCCATAGGGTTTGTCTTGCTTAGGCGTGGGTAGGGTTCATGTGCTGCTGTTTGGGAAAACAAGGTCTAAGTAGGAACAACAGTGGTTTTATTTGGCATCTGGTTAGGTTTTTGGTTGGACGCCATGATAAATGTGAGTTGAAGTTGTGCCAAAAATCTACCTGGAGGGTTAACGTCTATAAGATGGACAAATACATAACTTGTAAGAGAGTCTGTTGTGCTCCAGGAGTTTGCACAAATGCACTTTTGCTTCACAGAGATTGTGGTGGTTTCCCTTAATTATGCTTACGCCTAAGCAGACTTTTGGGCAATTTCGAGACACGCAGTGTTGCTCGTCACTATTGGAAACCGAGCTTTGTTAGGAGAGGTAACAGTGTGGAGCCTGATTCTGAATCTCAGCTTCTTCCCTGGATGATCTCACCTGAAATTAAGGGAGCAAAGGTGCATTTCTTTATTATTCAGAGCAGTAGGAACCATGCAGTCCCCTTCTTTTTCTTGCTTAAAGGTATCAGACTGCCTGTTTCAAGCATTCTTCTGAATGATCACAAAAATCCTAATGCAACATGAGGTTGAAGTAGGTACTGAAAGCCATCTTTCAACTTAATTCTCCGGCTTTAGAAGTTGACACATTCCTTTCAATGCGGAGGCAAATTTGCTATTATATGCAGGAAAAGAGCATGAAGATGTTGCAGCTTCGTTAATAATTAGGTGGGATTTGGCATACACAGGGTCAGTTGGAGGGGTTCATTACTCAACTTTTAATGCTTGTGTTTGGACTTGCACTCTTCCTTGCAGCTGGGAAGGTGCTGGGTGTTTGAGGATTCACTGGCCTCTAGTGGTGAAGCTGGGTAGAAGCTACAAGAAGCATCTGTGCTTAGCTCTCTGCAAGCACTGGGTTAGTATGTGTACTAAAAGGAAGCAAACGTTACAGAACACTTTGTTTTTAAACACTCATTTTGCCTAATGGGCACCTGAAATAGTCCAGGGGGTCCTGGACTCCCACGAAGCAAGCCCTTGACAATACCGTGATTTTTGCAGTGTCTGCTTTAGACCCCATAGAGGTAGTTCAGGGACTTCAGGAATCTACAGCATATACATGGAGAATGGCCGATTTTTAGATCAATGAAAGTAAAGTTGTGTAAAACTAGAGTGCAAGATAAAACCAAAACTTAATGTTACAAAGCAAAGTTTGTATAAATGGTGCTACCCATAGCTCTGTTGCGTAAAAACCTTCTTCTATTATTCATGTAGCATTTCTGTCTCCTGTAATGAGATTTCTATAGGATGACTGCACACTTGAATTCCTGGGGTGGCCTTCTTTGCACCCAGTCTTCTCGTAGCACTGACGGATACCTACCTTGCTGCTACACGGCTTTCTCTGCTTTCGGGCTTGGCTGCTTGGCAGTGAAGTCTGTCTGTCTGCGCTTGTTCGTGTGCTTTCCTTTCCCAGTCTTGGAGAAAGCTTCTTAGTAGTGAGAGGCACAATGTCATATGTAGCTCAAGCCTGAGAGACTTAAGGGAAATGGATTTTGAAGTAAGTTTTAAAAGATCAGCACTGGGAGCCAAACAAGTTGGCTTTTGGTTTGGTTTGGGGTTTTTTGTTGGGTTTTTTTTAGGGGGTGTTTGAGTTTTTGTCACTATAGTGGCTGTGGCTAAATGAAAATGCTGGAAGACTCCTATTTGTCACAATTTAATCAAATAGCTTCCCTACTAAAAGATGCTAGTAAGCCCTTCTCAATTAAATGCCCATTCCTTTGAATTTTTCCCTCCCTTCTTCAAGCCTGCCTTCCTTGATGCCTGTCTTCCTTCCTATGTCTTTCTATCCTTAGTCTCAAATCTAGTTTATTAAGATTTAGGGTACATTCCAAGCCCTATCCATTTAACCACGTTTTTGAGAAGGGATTGGAGGAAAGGTGAAGTTTGTGTGAGAGCTCTTGGTCTTTTCTTTTGATTATATTTCAGTCTTTGACAAAGACATTTGTATTCATCTCGGGTATTGCCATTTTTGTAAGTCATGCTATAGACAAATAAGTATTCATAGTGTACCTTACGTAGTGTTCCACATGGGTGCCTCCCGGGATTAGCATTTTGTCTTTTAATACGCTGAAACAGTCACTGCTAAGTACAGGTTGCAGTTTTGGTTCGCATCTAGCTGCAGAACCACAAAAGCAAAGAAGGTGGTTAATGACACATGCTAATGATTCTGGCGTCGCGGTTTTCTGTTCGCAGATGTGAAAGGACCACCTACACACAGACTGTCCTGCGGCCAGTCCCCCTACACTGAAACAACAACATGGGAGAGGAAATACTGCATCCTGACGGACAGCCAGCTGGTGCTGCTCAACAGGGAGAAAGAGGTGAGAGAAACTCACATTGGCCACTCAGGATTTACCTTTTGGCCTTTCTTGGTAAAACAGGAAGGCAGCTTTTTTCATCTCCCCTTTATTTTGTTCACGAGTTTAGTGAAGGGGGGGGGAAAGGGGAGGTAACCTATTCTGCGTATGGATGGCATGGCAGGTACAGTTATAATCCAGCTGGCCCAGATGCCGGTTGCACGGAAGAGGTGACAACAAACTGTGTGCATCCAAAACTCCCTGCTGGAGTTTCACAGCCTGCATTTAAGTCTGCCACTACATCTTCCTATGTTATTGCTGCTTTTAATAGTAGTTAAAGCCACCACAGCTATGTAAACCTACCTCCTCAGGTCAGTGCAGACATAAAGGTAGGGAAAAGTGCAGTAAAGGTAGGGGAAAAAGAGGTTTGTGTCTGTATTGGAGTGCTGGGCAGAGAAGGTGTGTGCAACCTTCACACTGTACAGTCATCCTTGCTGTAGTCACAAAGTAAATTGATTGAGGCAAAGGTTTGCCCTCTCACTTGCTAAATGCAGCAAGGAAGATTGGGTGCCCCTTGGCCTGGATACTCAAAGCTATTGCAACCATCTTTGCTTTAATTATAAAATTACTGGGCGGGGGGTGGGGGTGGTGCGTGTGTATATATAGCATGTAGTACTTGGCATTGTGCCTTGCCATGAAGGTAATGTCAACATGGTTAAAGAATAGGCATGTTTTAGTTGATTGAAACACTGAACAAACAAATGCTGATAAGTCCCTTCTCCTAGACTATGCCATGATATGTTTTTTCGTGTGATATTTGGTGTTTACAGACTCTCACGAATACATGAGCTTTAGAAGCATTTGATAATGCTCCTGGGTTTGTTTGTTTGATTAATTATTCTGCTGTAGATTTTACCCTGTCTAAAAATAAATATTTTGGGAGGAGCTATAAAATTGGAATGTTTTCAGATTACTGATACAGATTTTATTACATATAAATGCCCATGAATTTGAGTCTAATAGCATGGTTTCCTACATTTGGAGATGGCCTGAATTTTTGTGTTTTTTCTTGATTCTTTCGAAGCTTCTGTGTATGGCTGTGTACAGGCTGAGAGTATGAGACCTGTTTCTGGTGTAGCACTAAATATTATTCATCTTCAGCTGCGATCGGGTTTATTTACAAGGGCTGAAATATTTCCTTGCCTAGGGAGAGTAGGAGGAAATGGTTTAGAGAAGGACTTGAGTTATTAGAAGGGAACAACATCAATGCTAACACATAGGAGAGGTGATCAAACGCAGGGAAAATGGAAGGCCCATATCATGATGTTTGCTTAGTATGTAATTCGTTTTCTAGTCTGACGGGACTGTCACCTAAGTATATACTGAAGAAACTTAAGGACATGTGAGAATTATTCCTAGAACTGTACTGTACCAGCACAGCTGGGCTAAAAGGATGCATCTCATTAAAGAAATGTAATTGAAAACAACACTGGCTCATATCACAAATAATTATCTGAAGGTGGTAATCATGCACTTATGGGTTCTTAATTTCTCCTACCACATGTTCCTGGGATTAAGATGAGTCTTTTGCTTAGATCCTGAGGAGTAAATATGGGAAGTCTGATGTGTCACTAGTATATTAAGGCATTATATACTATGTTTAAATACACTGGTTTTTGTCAGAAGCTGGAGAAATTCAATATCAGGCTATACAGAGCCTGGGTTTTAAGTACAGCAGTAACCCCAAAAAATCAAGCAGTAGAGTAAATCTTTGCAGCGTGCTCTCAAAGGAGCCTGCCCACACTATCACAATGAGAAATAACTTGTTTTGGGAAATGCTGCATGCAGATGAGCCAAGCAGACATGCCTTTGGTGCAGGTGTGACTCCACATGCTGATAATGTGATTTGTTTCAGAAGCTAGTAGCTGGAGTCAGATTTGCCATTCTGATTTTCAAGTAATTTGGGACTACTGTTAAACTCAGTTTAATCTAGCTTCTGAGTCTGTACACATGGCAGTGCACATACAATCCCTTATAGAAACACAAAACATATAGGAGTAGAATTGCTAGTTAAGAGAGAGACACAGAGCTGAAACTCTGGATTTGGACTTTCTAATTTTTCTGCGATAGAAGTATCCCTTGTAGCTTTCATGAGAAAGGGAAGGGGAGGCAACTGGGTTAAATTTTACTTGACAAGTCATTCAGACTTGAAAGAGGCCCTATGAAATGTGATCCAGAAGTAAGAGTGAGGAAGGGCCTAAGGCAGCAATGGGGAGAGATGCTTGGGAAGAGCATAATGATTGAAAAGTATGTAGGAGGGGAATCGAAAAAAGCCCATGGGTGGGACCACAGGTACAGGGAGCCTAAGCAAAAGACCAGGTGAACGAGGAAGAGGGAGGTTACTTAAAGAAGAAAATCGAAGTTATGTTTAGAGTAAAATTATTGGAAAGGTGATGCTGGAGGAGGTTTTTTGCTAACCCGAAACGAGGTGATAGGCAACAGAAGTTGAAGATGGAGAGGTTCCTGCTCTGAACATTGAAATTGCTGATAGAGAGGGTAAGTCAGAATTTCTTTGGACTGCTGAAGAGGATCTTAGAAACAATGTGAGGGACAGAATGATACCCATCAGTAAGGGGGTGGGTGTGGGGAAAGAAGGAAGAGATGTTAACAGCAGAGTGCCCTTGCAGCCGAAAGGGAGCACTTGCATCATCGCAAGGCTGGTGTAATTTGAAAACTGTAAGTCTGAACCATCTCATTTTATTCTCTATGTATATGCTTTGTTACTTCATGGAATAAAAATCCAAGAAGGTTAGCCCGTGTGAAACTGAAAGGGAACAGAAATGTTTGATGTTTATAATATTTTGTAAAATCATTATGCAAGTATGTATGTCAAAGCCAAAAAGTAGGAAAACATATACAAAATGCAAACAAGTAAATGAAAGATGTCTTCATTGTTTCGGGTATAATGCTAAGTTTGGTTTCTTTCAGTTAATGCTGAATTGCATTATGAATTGCACAGATTTTTAAGACTGAGGGAACAGTACAGAAATAAAGAGAGTATTAAGAAAACTCTTTTCTTATAACATCCCACCACTACAGATTTATTGTCAAGGCAGTTTGGATAGAGTGTGTGCAAGAGAGATTTTGCACTGTGCAAAAGAGATTTTGCACTGTGCAAGCACAAGGGTGGGTCGGAAATCAGAGAAATTTTGAGGTACAACTTGATCCAAAAATATCTGTAATAAGTTAGACAAAAATAGTCTGATGGTATCACCTTGTGCAGTGTAGAAAAGTATTAATTACTTGACACCTTGTCAACTTCATAAAATGAAAATAGGTGAGACTGAAGAATGAAGAGTATTAATGAAGGGAAGAGATTGATGCACAAAAATAAGTAGAAAAAAATTAATCCCTATAGGGACATGAGAGACAACTTAGCAAATAAGGAGTCACGAGTGACAGGAGATGTGCAATTACTACAACATATCATGGTGTGGTAATATCTAGCAGCATCTTCCAAGAGTTGGAGAACAGGTCTAGATTGATTCACTTACAAATCAGGTGTTTTTTCTATGAGGAGGACAGTTTCCCACTGTCAGGAAGGTGTAGGTATTTTCATCATTTGTGAAACCTGTTCCATAGGGTAAGAGCTGTGAGGGCACAGTAGAAGTGTCTGCAGAATCAGTGCCTTTTAAACAGGGAAAGGGAATGAGTTACTGTTCATGAAGAATGCACAGCACTTTCACGAGGGATGTGACAAATGGTTGCATCTGGCTTTGGGCTGCTTGTCAGTTAGTCTTTGTCTGTAACTTGGCTGCTGTCCTGCAGAATCTTTTAATTTTGTGTTCAGTTGGAAATGAAGATGAAGAACGCTTCTGACTGTGTTAGACTCTTCCTTTTTCCTCCCTGCACCCAAAACCTCATCTTTCTTCTTGGATTTAATAGAGGTGTTTTTAATCAAGGGCAAAGGATAGTAAAGACCTACTTTCACTGTGACAACATCTACTACTTCTTGGTGCTGGTGACAGAGGCCAGCAGCAGGACATCTCTGATGTATTTTCCTACTCTTCCATCTCCTGTGACTCGCACCAGTAGTGGAGCGACAGCGGTGATCCCAAGAGAAAACAGCAAGAGCAAACACTGATGCATGGGGCCCCGGGGAGGTTCTTCAGAAATGCTGTCTGCCATTCTCAGAAGAGTTGTCACATTGGTGTCTTATGGCAAATATGTTTTACCCGTAAATAGGAGTTTGTCAAAGCTGAACCCAGTCATAAGAAAAGATTTGCTTCAATTCCCAAATGAATTTAATTATTTATTTTCCAAAAGCCCAAATAAATTTTTATTGTCAACATTTTTTAAGTGGATTTCTACGTCAAAATTTTAGCCAGCTTATAACTTTCTGGAAGTAGGTAAAAATTAAAATTAATTATTTAACTGTTTTGTTGACATGATTCCAAACTTCCTGACTATTAGTTCAGAAGAGATTCCAAGTTCTCAAGTTTGTCTTGAATCAGTCTTTCCAATCTTGAAAAATCTATCTGCAATGGAGAAACTTTTTTCCTACTTATTTTTTTTTTCTAAAAGAGCCTAGCTCAGTTTGCCTTTAAGAGGCATTAAATGCTTGTAAAGCTCTTACTCCTATTTCTTCTGAAATCTCTTAATCACCAAACTACTAGAAATCCCAAATACAGGCTTTTTATACATAACAAGCACGTTCAGTGGCAGGTGAGCTGTGATGCTGTTCAAGAGTTTAGAATCCAAGCTCTGAACCCGTCCTCATTAAATTGTGAAATTTGCCAGTGAAACATGGCCTATGATCAAAATTGTCAAGATTGCCGAAATTATTAGCATTTGGATTGTCCCTACATACCTTCTTGTCCCAGAGTTACACTGCTCGGAGTCCAGCCCTGAACCAGCAGCTTCAGCACGTGGTCTCAGGGTCAGATGATTCCCAGGTTGGTGAAGTCTCAGCACGGCAAAGAACAGGATAACAAAACTGGATGGAAAAAAAAAAAGAGAGCTGAAAGCCTAAATTGCCATTAGAGTCCTGATTCTGCAAGACTCTGTCATTCTCTTCGATCCTTTGCTGAACTGGTTGCTGGAATGGCAGGGGCTGGAGGAGGTCGGGGAGATTGCGAATGTCTGCCTTGGTATTTACGTGGACTAAAGTTGTGCACTTGCTTGTGTTTCGATGCCACCTGATCTGTGAATCCATTTGACCTATGACAGATATACCTGTTTAAAAACGTGTCCAGCCCAGAGAAGATGCAGAGCTGCTGACCGAGATCATTTTGCATGTTCATGAAGCTGTATTTTTAAGAGCAGGCTGATCTTATCCTAAGCAATACATACTGGTCCCGCAGCCTTCGAGTTAGTTCTTTTCTTGTCAATATAGACTGAGACTACAGTTTTGAAGGAGTGTTACTTAAAACAACACAGCACTTTTGAGTCAGACTTAAGGGGGGAACTTTTTTAGCTACTTTGCTACTTTAATCTTGTCCATGAATGTGGGATGTTTGTATATTCTCTGGTGTAGATCAAGCTATGTAGCATTAAAATGTTGTTCCTTATACAGTTTATAGAATTATTGAGTGAAATAAACAGTATCAGGTTTTTCTGGAGCCACTATAAATATGCTAACAAAAGCAGTCTTTTGCTGGTGTGGACTGTACTGCGCTAAATGAATGTAGCTACACTAATGAACCTTTTTTTAGGATGCAGCCTAACCATGCTTTCCTAGGCTGGGCAAATGTTAAGTACAAAAGGCTAAGTGACCCAGAATTAGGACCTGAGCTCTCAGACAGTCTTCCTGTTAATGGCTCGGTTCCTCTTTGAAGATAAATCCTATCTCTGGTATGCAGAAGTAGATTTGTTTTTGACACCGACTCCGGTGTGCTGCAGCCTGTTTGCTTTTCCCAAGGACACAAAGGACAGCATGGCCTCAATCACTGTTCTCATCCTCACCCTCGGCAGCAAGTCAGTACATCCGCAGCGTCCTCTTAGCTGTCGTCGCTGTTCTTATATACGCTGCTATCAGGGTGGTAGTAGTGCTTTTTTTCGTGTCAGTGGATTAAAAAAATGTTTCTGTCATCCCGTGTCCGAAAGCACACACAGATACTTGAAAAAAAAAGGAACTATATTCATTTCTCAGTTAAAAAAACCTAATAGTGGAGAAATCTACCTCGCAGAATCTGTATTGTTATCGAGCTAGGTGCAACAAGTTCACTGAGAAAGGAGGATCACAGGATGGTAGCTTGATGCTTTTAAGGTGTGCAGAAGCAGGTGTGTGGTATGACTGGTAATAGCCGTTCTGGAAATATGGCTTGCAGCATTCCACCAAAAAATGCTCTGAAGGAAATCGGGAGAGGCAGAAGAGGCCGTTGAGCAGAAGAGCATTTAGAATGGAATAAGACTAAACGGAGCCTCCAGATGAAAACTGAAAATCTAATGTGTGATCTTGATTGAATGAATGTGGCATAAACTAACAAAATTAGTCTCTGCTTAACTTCCTAATGTGTTCTCGCACGGAGATCGTTCTGCAAAGGAGCTGCTGTAAAAACCTACCAGCAAGGAAAGTAGCCTTAACAGAATAACCACTAGGGATTTGGGAAACTTGTTTTGAAAAATGAGCACTGTTTGAAGGAGATGAATAGACTAGCGTAGTAATAAATAGCATTAAAAAATGACCTTAAGAGAATGCTAAGTTCTTAAAAGTCAGGAAATGCCAGAACTAGTTTGTGAGAGCCATTGTAGTGCAGCCTGTTTCTAAAATAGTACAGTATCTTGTACATCTTTTACAACCTTCAGTACAAATGAATAATATCTTTTTGTTTGCTATTAATACTCGGTTTTCAGACATGATTGAAGATACAAAAGGATAAAAAGCACAGGAAATATGACAGGGGCTTCTATTCCTTTAACTGCAAGCTGTCTTTAACGTAGCTGTATGAAAATAAATTGCCATATTGCATGTATCGCAATTGTACTGTTGAAGCCAATGTCCTCATCAAAAGTGTGCTGAGATGTTTTGGGCACTGAGGGGTTGTGCCTCCCTCCAGCCCCTGGATGCTGCATCTCTCCCTCATCCCCGGGGTTTTTTCCAATTTTTGAATATAAAGGCTTAAGGCGGCCCCACCGAGTTACAGGTTGCAGATATGGTAACAGACACCAGACCAACAGCTTTAGGGATAAACTATTTGTCTCTAAATAACATTGCAGTAACAAATATAGGAGTACGATTATCTGGGTTGTTACAACAAGAAATGCAGTAACTCAGCACAATTATCCAGGTCGAAACGACAGCAAATCCAGTAATTCACCAATACTGAGCTAAACTTAATATCTGAGCATGCAAAGACCTACATAAGCGTGGTCATAACCATGGTTTTCAGGCAGGCCAGCAGGAAGCAGGGCACAGCTTCCTCAGACGGGCAACTGGGACCAGCCAGTGGGCTTGGGGAATTCCCAGTTCCTCGGTTGGGGTGTCCTCTTGTTGAGACATGAAAGCACTATCTGGACTTGTTAATCAACCATCACATCCCACCTCTGGCCCCGTTCTGTGCCAGTTCTTTGGGGGGCAAGGGGCCCAGAACAGTATAAGTCAGTACTGGCCCCGGGTGCCCACCCCTTGGTAGTGACTCCGTCAAGGGAACAATGGTTACCATGGGCAAAGACCCTGTTTAGCTTGGTTCCGGAGATACGTTTTTCCCCTGCAGTCTCCATCTTTGGTGACCAGCCTTTCACCAGGAAGGATCTTTGCTGTCTTGTGTCTTTTGAACCTCTTCAGAACAATGTGTATGTTCTTCAGAAGGGTAGAGTGAAAGATGTCTTCTTCCTGCTGGAAGGATCTCTTCTGCGGCTGGGGCAATCCGGATTGCACCTCTGGCAAGTAGGTAGCTGTCTGAAGTTTTTGTCTGTCTGCGTTTCTATATCCAAAGTAACTGATGCTTGAATTAACCCTGATTGTGTAAACAAAATCAGGCTGCACAAAGGTGTGTGTATAAATTCATAAAGTAGTTGGGTTCTCTTCCGTATCTTCCAAATCCCTTTCTATGTTTTTTTGGGATTGGATTAGGAGTACATCATGCTCGTTTCTTGCTCCCAGACATACGTGCTGTTGGACAAAGAGACTATCACTTAGGCTCTTTTAGAGCTCTTCGCTGTTGTCCAGCCCCGTGATAGGTAGCACAATTTACCACTTTTTTTTCCGGTGTAAGCACCTCTCTAGCAAAATGTAGTTGTCCAGGCAGGTGTTTAAAGGCAAGGTTAGGGGGGAGCAAACCCTGAGGGGTCAAGTTCTGCCAAAATTTCAGAAGAGAAACAAGATCTTTATACATTTAGTACTTTTAAAGAGAATTAGCGTACAGATTCTTATTACTATGGAATAGTGAGGGCCCCAAGCCTTTCTTAGAGCCTTCTGAGGTCTCATTTTTAGGATGAGTTTAACTTAAGTACAGAAGGTATCCCCTTTCTCCATGTGCCCAATACAACCAGCCAAATATCTGTTTTTCTCTGACGTGCTGTAGCTGATCACTGAGTATGTGCTGAGACTGCAAAAATGCTTTTGAAATCTCCAAGTTTCGCATGTAGCCATCTGACCAGCAGCCTCTGCCTGACTCTCCCAGTGTGGAAGCGGGCAGGGCTGGGTGGCAATGGGTCCGGCACTGGAGAACCAGTTTTGAAAGGCAGGACTGCCTTGTTAGTCAGATGGGTCGGCTGTGTTGTGACTTGATACTTCTGGAGCGCAGGTTGCTGCCCACCTGCATGCAACCCTCTCCGAGCTGCGCATCCGTCTGCGTGCAATAACGTTCCTCACCGCTGCAGTGCTTTCCCGGTGAGCCTCAGGAATTTCGCGGTAAGGTTGGGCATGCCGAACTGCGTCTGAAAATTATTACCAGATGAGTAGAAAATTAAGTTCTTATCAAGATGGCATATTAACAGCGTGGCCCAGTGGCAAATTAACAGCTGTCGGCATCCTTTTTATGCAGGTCCCTATCGATGGGGTCCAGGAGCCGCAGGCGGATGCTACCAAAGGGCGCTGCCTGCGCCGGACGGTGAGCGTCCCTTCCGAGGGCCAATTCCCCGAGTACCCGCCAGAGGGGGCCGCCAAACTAGGTAAGTCAAAACCTTGGCCGCAACAAATTGATTTTTAATTTATAGCTGCAAGCTGTATCAGAGGGCACTGCTTCCCGGGCAGCATCCTTGCAAAGGAGCCTGCTGAGGTGGGTAGCGTCGCAGCTAGGTGGTGGTGGTGGAGGTTGTGCAACCGTGGCATTGTGAATTCCAAACACTAGGTTTTATCCAAACATCAGTGAGGTTATTATGGGGTACCAGAGAAGCTGGGCTGTTGCTGCACACGGGAAGGTTTGTAGCTGTGTTTGTAAGATTACTAGACAGCGCTGGGGTTGACAACTGAGAGTTGCTGAATGCAGGTCAAGAAGAATGCAGCTTTTGCAGATAGCTATAAGTGGTTCCCGCTGGTTTTTAGAACTGTTACATGATTATGTTTTACCTCACTGTGAGTCTCTCTGGAATTTCCTTTGCTTCATATTTTCATAACAAGTACTGGATAAGAGGTTTTTCTACGACTTACCTCATGCCTGTTCTGGGTGCAGTTCCTAAAAGAACCAGCCAACTGCCTGCTGCTGTTGGCTATAATTATACATGTTGAAATTTAGGGAAAGCAAAAGAAAGGGCAGGTATTAAAAATGACAGACAAAAGCTCTGTTACAGTAGTTTCCCAAGTCCGGATTTGGCCCAGTTCCCCCTCTTTATTCCACCCCACCCGTGATTGCATAAAGAGCATCATTCCAACTCTTTCCAGAAGAAAGGAAGAGTGAAGGGAGTCAGCAACCACACATGAGTGAACTCTTCTTTCTATTCCCAACCTATGCAAGAAGCTTTCCTTGGCATAGGCTGATAGGATTTAGGAGCAATTCTTCCTTAGTTCAGCTGTAAAAAAAAAAAAAGTAAATCCTGGAAAAGAGTGAGTTATAAGGAAAAAAGTAGCATGCATCTCTAAACAGTAAAGCAGCCTTGATAACATCGTTATCAAAGGTGAAGAGCAGGTAAGGTATTTTTCATTTCACAGGCTCAGCTGTTTTTTATGCCAAAGAATTTTATTCTGTGAGTATATTGCACACAAGTCATTAAAATCCCACTCTTCTAGATAGTTAATTAACACATTGCAACTGTAGTACTTATTTATTTGTACTTGCCAATAGCACTACTTAACTCTTCCTTATTTGAGGAAGGCAGACAGGGTTCTTTTTTTGGATTTGTTTGATTCCTCGATTAGAAGTCTGAAAAGAAACAGGACAGGTTGGGGTTTTAGGAGGGAAAATTGCAAAATACTTGGGGATGAGTGACATAAACAGAACCCCTATTGGATTTGTTTGTGGCATTTCAAACGCAGCTCTAAACGATCATCTTGTTTTGCCAGATGAAGAAATACTCATTCTTGTTCGGAACTAAAACCAGTATTAAACATGTTTACACAGCGTTCTAGGCAAAGTACTTACTCCAGGTGTGTGGCTAGTGAGATGAATGAAGAATCATCTTGCAGCCAGTCTGCGCTAGGCAATGAATATTATTTGCAGCTTTGCAAGCTAGAAAGACCTTTAAAATCTAGGATTTAAATGCCTTCTTTTTCTATACCGTGTGCAAAAAATGTGTAGAAGAATTTCTGGACTTCACTGAGCATCTAAAATAGCTGGAAATCCAAGTGTTATGTTTTTGTAATTTACATTGTAAACCTTGTAACCTTCTTCATTTTTTTTTTTAATTGCCATACAGAATAGATGACTGTGTTGTTTGCGTATATGCATTACTATGTATTTTGCTATGTGGCATCACGTAGTGTGCTACTTGATGTACGCCTGACAAGAATATATTAGAAGTGCAAGAGAAACTCGTATCCACATGGTCTTCTCCATGAGACCTGTAACTGTAGTGAACATAGACATCACAAAGTGTGTAGCTAAAGGAAGTGGGCATGCAGTGGGAGGGGAATAAGAAAGGCATGAGCTGGAGAAAAATCGAGCAATACCCATACTGTGAGGAAGGATGCAGGTAAGTAGGAGGGAAGGTTATGTATAATCTTGCAGCACCCTAGGTAGTTCCCTTGTTTTCACATCCTGGTTAGAAATGTCTCTTATGATTACAGAATTCCTGCTAATGGAAAAAAGTGGGTTGATAGAGAGCAATGGGAATGGCTTTGTGTCAAGATGTTGAGCCAGAGGACAAACCAGTGAAGGAAACCATTGAACATCTTTATAAAGAGAAAGAAACGGATAGTGGCAGCCAGAATGTATCACCAGCAGTATAGATAACAACTGAACTAAAATAGCTTTGGAATGGACACCAAAAGCTGAAAAGTGCAGCAGAGGCAGCTAAAATATCTAGCAGAGAAACTGCTATGCAGAGCTGATAAGAATATCTAGCTTGTCCTAGGGAATCATGTACATAACATGGCAACAGCAGGCATTGCATCTTATGATGATATCTGAAATTACTACTTGCAGATGAGCTCCTTAGGGCTGGCTCTAGTGCAGAGGTTAAGGCATAGCAATGGTATTTGCTGTTCTCCCTAACTAAGGTCGCTGTACCTCTCTTGTGATTTGTTGATTGATTTATTTATTTAAAAAAAAAATTAAAAAAAGGGAAAATCAGGGGATGGAACTCTTTTTTCATCTGTAGCCCTACACACCTTGTACGAGACGCCAAGAGTATCGTCGATCTTTTTGTTAATGTAGCAACTGGAACAGTGCGTGTTCTTCAGGGGCTCTGCATAATAAGCAATAGTACCCATTCTGCAAATTTTTGTGGCATTCTTTATAGCATTGTGCACGCATCCTTGTAGCACCATTCCTAGGAAGTGTGTGGGAGAGAAACTACCCATGTTACAGCTGAGAAGTTGAAGCAAGAGATGTGTAACTCTCCAAAGGTCAACGTTAAGTCAAGTGTGCTTTACGCAAGGGCTGTTGTAGTCATTCTTGCCGTCTCTTTCATTTTTACCCTTGCTGCAAGGTTGGCTCAGCTGTTCGTGAGGCAGCTGCT
>NW_009194328.1:95349-104961 GCF_000690835.1 Fulmarus glacialis
GCTGCTAGAAGAGCAGCTGAGCCATCCCTTCTGTGCAGGCAGAAACCACTGTAGTCACCCTCAAATGAGAGCCAGAGGGGCGGATACAAAGATAAAACACAGGATAGAAAGTCACTTGTTTAAACAGTGAAAACTAATAAGATCACTTAAAAACTGTAACTCCAGAGGACACTCACCATCTACTGCTAGCTTAGGAGCTTGCCTTCTGCTTGCAGACAGTGGAGAAGTTGTTTCTAATGTTGAAATTCTTAATTCCTGTCTGGAAGGTACACTGTACACAGAGTTGTGTCAGCAAGCCATCCGTTAAATATATGCCATGAAGCTTCCTTGGTACGTAATCCGTATCATTGTAATAATACCTATCTGTGAGTGAATAGGCACACTCTAAATGTCATGTACTTGCTAGAATTTCATCTTGGCAGCACTTATTCAGAGGTGCTTCCATTCAGGGAAGCTAAAAATGTAGCTGTAACTTCTACCTAAGTCTAGCTTGACAGCCTCTTTCCTTCTTCTTTCAAGTGTTACTTTCAATGGGCTAATTCTGTTATGAAGTGTGATATAGGCCCTGGAGACCAGCACCTAAATGTTATAGGAAGAGGTAAGATGAAGAAAACTCAAGCTGGTCCATCTCTTGTACTTGCCTCATTCTGCTTCAGATCCTGCTCTTTATCTAACAGGTGTATTTTTTCCTGTTAGGGAGATTACATCCTTTGGAAAGGATCATTGTTTATAATAGCATATTGGAATTAACCATTCATACAGTAAAAGCATGATTCAGATTTCCACCATTCATACTGTTTGACAGACTAGTAACAGTTATTGCTTCCTTTCTCAAAATAATCCTCTTCTCTCTTACTCTGCTTCCTTCTCACCACCTGCTCACACTAAATGAGAGTTGTTAAGGAGAATACATAGCGAAAGTTTTGATTCTGGCATCTGGGTGCATCTTTGTGGCATTAATAAGAGATTTTTTGCCTGCATGTGTGAAAATTATCAGGAGGGATTGAAAGTGAGGAAATGGTTTGGTTTTTGTTTTTTGGGTTTTTTTTTTAATTTATTTTAAAATTATTAGGAAAGAGCATCATCAGGGAGAGTTTTATGAGATTCTCTGATGCTTAGAAAGGCTCGTGTTGATGCAAATGGATTTTCTTTTTGTATTCGGAGATGAAGTCATCTGAGAAGAAGATGAAGACTGTTTCACTTGTTGAAACAAGTTAACCCTGTTTTTTCTCAGTCACATCTATGACTGCTGAATATGAAGGCTCTTGAGAAAAGATTGCTGAAAGCAGGTCAGAGGTGAAAATGCTCTTTGCAAATTTTTGTTTTGTCCTCACCTTGAGTCACTAGCCTTGAGAAATTTTGTTTTCTATCCAGTCACTTGCTCTAATCAATGGGAAAACATAGATTGTACCCTCTACCCACACTAAATGCTAGTGTGCTTGCTGGTTGTTGCCGTCACTGATCTAATTGTTCTAAACAATATTAACATGGCATGTAGATGAGAAGCTCTGGTGGAATGGTTCTGCAATACAAACAAGCAGCCAAAAGTGAGAGGAGAGGAGGCAGGGACTCCTTAAACTACCTTTGTTGCTGACAAAAGTGTCTGGAACCAGACAATTAAAGCAGCTTTTTTTTTTCTTTTTTTTCTTTCTTTTTTTTTTCCTTTTCTTCTTTTTCTTCTTTTTTTCCTTTTCTTCTTTTTTTTTTTTTTCTTTTTTCTGAAAATATACTCCAGTTTCTTGGCTGGAGAGAGAATAGCCACCAAGATTGAGCTCAATCTGGGTAAGCAAGCCTTACACCTTTTAGGAGCTTCTACACAGTCAGCTCTGCATAGACAGTGTCTACTGGATGTCAATGTCTATTCACCCTTGCATAGCTCTCTAGCTCATCTTCCAAACCTTTGTGCTGGAGTCATCTTCAATTCATCAGAGAACCAACTGGCCTTTAGTGCCTTAGCCCTCTCTGTAGAGCATTAATAGCTGTTACTCAGCTGCTGACTCCCATCCCGGCTCTGCAGCTCTTCCCCCGGTCCTTTGGTACAGTTGCAACCTACTGTTATCATCTATTCTTCCTCCTTGGGAGGAATCTCCCCTGCCCTGATGCGTTGCCGTTCTCTGAGTGTCTCTAAAGATTGCCTTTGCGACCATTAACATGGCAATGGAAGAGCAGTCATGCTGATGCCTTGAACTCAGTGCTGCTGACATACTGGGAATACTGGGTCCAGTGTTGGGCCCACCACTTGAAGAAGGATGTTAAGAATCTGGAGGCGGTCCAGCAGAGATCTGCCAAGATCATTTTGTTCAGGAGTATGTGACCCATGAAAAGAGGCTGAGGGAGCTGGGCTTGTGTAGGCTGGCAAAAAAAGAGGCTAAGGGGTTGATCTGGTAGTCTATAGCTACTTGAAAGAGAGTTAGCGGTAATGGAGCCAAACCTTTCTCGATAGTGGTAGGTGATAAAACAAGGGGGAACGGCCACAAGTTGCACTTCGGGAGATTCAGATTGAGAGATTAAGAGAAAGTTTGGCACCAGATAGATAGTGCAGCACTAAAACAGGTTGCCTAGCAAGGTTGTAGAAACTTCATCCTTCAAGGCTTTCATGGCTCAGCTGGACAAAGCCACAGCTGACCTTATCGGGTGTTGGCAAGGCCCTGCTCTGGGTGGAAAATAGGGCTAGATAACTTCCAGGGGTTCCTTACAACCACTGTTTCACGGGTTGTCTGTTCTACTTTCTATCCCTTTTTGACTTTCTTTTCCTAGCATGTGTGTATCTGCCTGTTGTCACAAAGCAACTGTAACTCGTCTCGTGCAGAGACTTCTCTGATTGTCGTTTGAGTGTAGTAAAACTGATGCTGTATGCCTGTCCCTGCCTTTCTCCAATAATTTGTGTCTCCCAGCCAACAAATACTGAATTTGAGAGAGAGAGAAAATCTCAGAGGTACTAAGTTCCTACAACTTTCATAAAAATGCATGGCCTAGTGATCCATATGGGAAGGAGACTGGACAACTTCTGATGAAAAACGGTATTTGCAATGTGTGCTCTGGTTGGGAGATCAGCACTAAAATGCAAATAGATAGGAAACTAGACACCCTTACTTTCCCGATCACACGACTGTTACATAGTGGGCACCTAATCTGGAATTCTAGCTGGGTGGTAAATCACCCAAGTTGGATTTTTTCAAACCTGAATTTCTTTAAGTTAAGCATGTAAGTGAGAGGACTGAGTTTCAAAGCAACTGCAGCTATCGCTACCTTTTTCAGAAAGACTGAGGCTGCTAAAATTGATTTTAGATTTCTAAACAACATCAGGAGTATACTTGAGAGCTAATAAATAAAATATACCTTCTGTACTGTGGTGAACTACATGTACAGTTTTGAAATTGGGTGAAGGTGGAATTTTGAGCTTCAAACATTACTTTTAACTTCCTGATCCTCTGGCTTAGTTGCACAGTTGATAGATTTTCACCTTAGTGATCACTCCCTTTGCATTCCTTCAAGCTCACTTTTTCAGTAAAAATTCCACTGAATTCAGAAAATTCTGTGATCACACAAACAAGGGATAAAAATGAAGCACCAATCTGTTTTGGTGCCAGATCCACACTGCATTGCTATCAGGTGACCAGTTAGCTGTGCAGAAATCCTGCCTCCGTACCGTTTTAAAAGGTTATGTCCACAGGCTTGGAAATGGAGTGAGCAATAGAAGATTAGTTAAGTGTGACGTCTGGTTTCATTGCTGCCTGGTATGTACCTCTTACAACAGTTCCTGCAAGCTGCTGCTGAGCCCTCCTACGTGGGGATGATTGCATCAAGAAAATACACAGCCCGTGCTCTTCCTTCAGGTAAAAACTTGGCAGGAGAGAACAGACATTAGCTAAAAAGTTTTCTAGGGTTGTTTCAGTAACTGCTGTTTTAAGAGGAGGTTGTTTGCAACTAAAACAATCAAAGCTGAGCCTTGCTTTCTGTATATTCCAGTTGGAATGAGTACTTTGTGATGAAAGAATAAATAGGTTTACTTTGTGCTCACCACATAATTACGATTCTTGTGCACTAAGGTTTAGGATGAATACCTGAAAAGGGTTACTACTTTGCGGGGGGCGGGGGGAGAGGGAGACAGTCTGTTTTGGAAGAAGAGAGATTGTTTGTGACCTGGTCAATGAAAGAATCTGCAATGCACCAGTCTTTACATATTCAGTAAAGATTTACTTAGGAAAGGTGCAGGAATTTGAAACAATGGACTTCTTGTAACTTCTAACACAACTCTGTGCTGAAAAGAGGGCTGTCCCTTCACTTCCACCACTCAAATTTGCCTACAAAGAATACCTGCTAGAAAGCAAGGAGGAAAAGATGCAGTTTACAGCTCCCTGTATCTCAGCTGTAGGGATTTATGATGTGTCTTGATAAAATAATTTTCCTGATAGCACTGTCTGCTTTTTCACCGTGTTGCTATGTGCAAAATATCCATCTCCTGTCAACTATTATGCATGGCAGGGATGCAAAGTAGGGCTTTGGGTTTAGACCTCAAATTGAGGGGTGTGTTGTATAGCAGTATCTCTGGCAGGAAGATGGATTCAGATGTGCTGACTTGACTTGTTTGCAGCTCTTTGGGTTTGCCCGATTTGGGCTTGCACGAGCGTGTTTGTATATACATGCACAATATACAATGTGAGAGAGATTCACATCCCCCTCTCTGCAGACCCAGAGAGTCTAAAGGATCAGATGCATTACTGTCCATTGCCTTTTTAATTTAATTTAGCAAGCCCCAATGAGTGGTTTGGGGATTTTTTTTTTCTTTTTGACCTATAAGTGCTTTGTACCAAAAATCTAAATTGAAAGGTCCCCAACAGCTGAAAGGTGATACTCTCATGAGATCAGTGCAGAAAGCACCGTTCTGCACTGGTGTGGTTTGACGCTGCTCGGTGGTGGCCGAAGAACCGGCTGTGTTTCTGTAGGCTGCAGGTGGGTACTGTGCATGTTTAGCTGCACGGCTCTGTTCTTCACTGTGCTTCAGCCCTGACCTGACAGCGTTGCCAGAACTCATGCATGTGAGCCTTTTGAGAGCTGAGATCTGAAGCCTTTGGCTCGCGTAATAGCACAAACGAGGGTTTGCTAAAGACTTTATGCTTTGCCTGCTTCACTGTCTAGTGCATTGCGTCACGATCTCCTAGTGCTGTGACTGTTGGGTGTGATTAGTAAGAATTGTAGCTACGCCAAGATCAACCGAAATTCTAAAACTTTAACTGTCTTTAGATGACATTGTTTACCCATCATGTTCTATCCCAAAATGCAAATACATGCAAACTGTGAGTTGTGTTTTTAAAAATCTCTTCTGAAATACAGATGGTTTGGGGCATTGTTAAAGAACCAACGGGCTACGCAGGGAAACGCCTACTGTGTGAAAAGTGTCCTGCTATCTTCTGCATCCACAAAAGAGGTTAGGAAACTTTGGGAAAAGCCCTGAAGTAATCTGAAATTTGGACAATGTACAGTGCAATTTTTCTGCCTTGGAAGGATGAAGAATTTGGACAACTCTGTTTGAAATTAAAACTGACTCCGGGGAGGCTAGATGTAACAAACAGGATGGCTGGATCTCAGTGACATTCCCCCTGGGCAATTGGAGTTATTTGTATACAGAAAATTGCCAAGCTGCTATCTTTTTCTTCTTCTATAACGCAAGCGAAGCCAAAGGATTTTGTTTTGTTCTGAATGCTGCTGAAACTTTATTCCCTTGCACACAGATCATCTGTGCTGAAAGCCAAGTTTCGTCATGAAGCAAATTTTATCTGTTTAGATCTTAAACCTTTTTAGAGCAGAGATTAACCGGGGTATGAACACATAACCTTAACTTTTTAGTATTGACACATGATCCATTAGGGGTGTTTTTCCCCTTAGAAATGTATTATTACATCCCTGACCACTACTTCCAGCACACACAAAAAATCTCTTTAGAGATTTAATTTTTTTTTTTATGCGAGCATAAAGAACACTTTATAAGTAGAGCATGTTGTGCAATGTGGTAATTGCTAAGAACTGGTAGCTCTTCGACCATCTGGGGCAGATTTGTTGACTGTGTTCTAACCAAACCTCAGTTTATTATGAAGGAAGCTATCATTTTCCTTAGTTTTCTCAACAACAACAATAAAAAGTTATTATTTAATCCTTTAGAGAAATCCACCTTAAATCATGCATGAACTTACTGTGGATTGTTAAATTTTGCAGGTTCTCTTTTATAGTTGTTTGATCTTGTGGCAAAAAGTAATTACACTTCACCCAACCATGTATACTTGCCTTTTTTCCTTCAGTAACAACCAGCTTAACACTTAATGGAAAATTAACCTTCCTTCCTACAGCCTGAATTTCCTTATCTTAAGTCTTGTCTAGAGTTCAGTTGAACTGTTGAACTAAATTTAAAAATGTTGGTGTAATTCAGTCTGGTTCAGACTTGAGTATTAGTTACGGAATTAGTTGCTGATCAGTTTATTGCTTTAGCATAAATTGATACTTAACAATGCAAATATTCATGAAATTGGAGTAAGTGCATCCACTTTGAAGTCTGTATGAAATTAAATACACAAATTTCTCTCCGCTGCGCAGGCATGTGCCCACTCTTGTCTCCCTGCTTTACCACCCTCCTTGGTGCCGGTTCTATCACATGCTTGCCAGGTGAATCGATGCAACTTCACGCAGTGAAATCATGTTCACATACATGTTGTGTCGATGGGTTAGCTTTGAATCTGATCTGGTAGATGTTCCAAATACCCTGCAGCCATGTGGTGGCTCCAACACAACGGAGATGGTGGGAGCTTGTTGCTTAAGGACAGTAGGAGAGCCAAATTGTTTCCACTTCTGCGCTCACCCCTAGAAGCAGCCTGGAGTTATTGTGGCTTGGGTGTAATATGAAGCTGCTCTCTGTGTTAGCTTTGATCTAGCCAGTGCACTTACAGTAAGAGTGGAGCCAAGGCAGCAGAGATTTGAACAAGGGCTGTGCAAGATTTTCAGAAGGGCTTGTGTTACTATCCACTTCTGCCACCGCTGTAGTCTGTGCTCTCACATTCTTACAGCTACTGTTACTTGAACTACTTCTGGTATGTCTTTGTGCATTGCAGTTAGGGCTCATTCCTCGCTTTTGAAAACTATTTCATTAGGGTTGCACATTCTTCTGTCCTAGGCACAGCCTTAAGTTCCCTATCTCATGTTAGCTGTGCATACATTGTGTTACAAGTTCATCTACTTCTGTAGCATTCATGTGTTTCTGTAATCTTTTTATAGTCCAAACTTCAAAACAAGAAAAATACACACACAATATTTGATGGACAAGTCTGTACAAACAGTGGGAAAAACGTGGAGTCCTTCTGGAGGACCGTTCAAGTCATGCTTCCAGGAACTTTAAAGAAATAGAATTGTTTTAAATAAGTGCACTATGCCGAGTAGTAAAACCATCACATTTTTTTATTTTAATGAAGCTTGGGACTCTCACTTCTGCTTTTTCTTCCCCTTGATTTTGTTGTTTCTAGGAGGTTTCAACCAGTTGTCTTTTCTCTCATACCTACCCCCTTCCTCAGCATACTTTCTGCATGTCATGGTATGTTGGACGTTCTCATAGCAAGCGAATATGGACAAACAGGGTTGGCTGGTGTTTACTACAATAATTGGTGAGCTGCCCTGTATCTTATCTCTAGTGTGCTGAAAACCTGTGAATCCTTGTATTTTTGATTTGGCATTATGGATTGTTGTTCTGGCCTTTGGCAGGTTTCCATCTGTGATGAAATGTCTCTGAAAGTATTCAGTGAAAGGCTTTCGTACGTCTGCAGAAAAAATGCTGAAGAACTTTTTGTCATTGCTGCCCTAGGATCCAAAGTTTGGGGGGGATTTTCTTCCTTATAATTAATTCTGGTTGAGGATGGCAGAACTTGCTAAGAAAGCTATAATGGGGCAAGAAATCCATTGTCAGTTATATATTGGGTTTTTCCATGCAAGACCTCAGGAGATTTGTTTTCCATCAGGCAGTAATGTTCTTACATCTTCAGAATAGCCTATGAACATGAGCTAATTAATCTCCACAATACCTCTGGGAAGTAGACAAGTAGAGTTTTTAAAAAATAAATAAAAGAAGTGGAGTTTTCGGTATTTCCTGTGCCATGTTGTGATACTTACACTTCACTGGGGCACACCTCCTGTGGGTGAACTACTTTTTATCGATGCATAAATAAAAAGGTTCATAATATATGAGGTGGCTTAGGTATTAAATTAGACTTACTCAAGCATGTACTGGATATTTTGCTAACCTGCTACCCCTTTTGTAAGTGATCACTCTTTCACAGCACAAGAGGAGGAAAGAATTATAACTGATTTTTATCTGCAAAACAGACAAAAATGTTTCAGCAGCACAGCAGAGAGATAATATACTTAAAAGAAAAATAATAAAGCCACAGAGGAAAAGTGGGCTATTGAACTCTGCTGGAGTTCATCAGAAACTCTTCTAACAGGCACCTCTGTGTCGCAAGCAAATCCCCGACTCCCAAAAGAAGCCTTGGAGATGGAGAGGACTATACATTCTAGCAGCGATTAGTGTCCATTAAGATTCAACTCGGTGTCCAGTAAAGTGCTTTTGGCTACAAGCTAATAATTCTTGATGCATATTTGAGCCTGCTTTATCTTGTGCATTACCCGGTGAAGAATTGAAGGGGTTTTCTGCTTTTTTTTTTTTTTTATCTCAGATGGAATTGCAAATATTTCCTTGACTAGCAACCTTTTTTTCAGCGAGTTGGATGTAGTTTAGGTGAGAATCTGACCATTGAAAACTCCAGTCATCTCGCTTCTTCCTCACCGATGGTCTTTTCCCACTGTTATGTGGCATGTATGGGTTTAAACGGTAGCAGGAAAGTCTAGAGCAGCGGTCACCAACCTTGCTGACCCAAAGATACCAGTGTTGTGTAAATAACAAATGCTTTGCTTTTGCAATCAACTTAGTTACCCTTTGGCTGCAGGTGGTGTTGGGGATTGCTGGTCTAAAGGCTGGGAAACCCTGATGGAGCCTCCAGAGGCTGGTTGCTTTTGATTGTCGTTGGATTAGTGCTCTGGTCTTGCTTTGACAGTGATGGTAAGGTGTTGACTGTTCCACCCAGGAGCAAACAGGAAGGATTTAAGGAATGTTTTTTGTTGCATTTCAGAGACTCTGAATTTCAGAAGAGGTGGTTTATTCCTGCTCATGATAAAACGTGTGGTGGTGGGTTGACCTTGGTCAGCTGCTGGCTGCCCACCCAGCCGCTCTCACCCCCCTCCTCAACAGGACGGGGAGAAAATAAGATGGATAAGCTTGTGGGTCAAGAGAACGACAGGGAAACCACTCACCAGTCACTGTAATGGGCAAACCAGGCTTGACTCGGGGAAAACTAATTTAATTTATTGCCAATTAAAATAAGTTTGGAGGAACAAAACTTAAACCACCACCTTCCCCCACTCCTTTTTCCAACTTCACACCTCAACCGCCTCGCGCCGGGGTCTGTTGGCACCTCACGGAGAGCCACCGGCTGCCATGCCTTGCCGCCAGCAGCCCACACAGGTACCTCCGGGGCAGCCAGGGCTCGGCGTGGCGTTGCTGGGTACGTGGGCACGTAG
>NW_009194328.1:104992-138887 GCF_000690835.1 Fulmarus glacialis
AGCGCTGCTTTCCTCCGCGCTGCCGACGGTCTGGATATTTGTGGGGAAAAAGAGGATCAGCACTGAAATACCATCCTCGTGTCGTGTTGCTTCTCCCTCACGCTTTTGGTGGTAACGTGCTCAATATAGGCATGTGAGCTGAATTCAGTACTTTTTCCTGATGAAGACGCTATACTCAGCACATATTACAATAATAAAAATTTATTCAGATTACCAGTGCTCTAAGATGTTAGAAAACCTAATGATGTTTCTTAGTTTTTAAATTAATTTCTGAGTCCTTTGCATAAGACCAAGTAACAGAAACTTTGCTGAATACAAACAACTGGTTTTTTAGATAAATTAATCTGGAATATGCTGGATATATGAAGAGAATGTTTATTAAAACATTTTTCTAGTAGCTTCTCTCCCTGCCTAATTTGGCATTTTAAAAGTCTTCTGCTAGCTGAGTGTTCCCATACGTATTTCTAATTTTAAGCAGTTCAGATGGATCATAGGAAGATAGACCTTAAGTCGACATCTCGCCTTTAGTTGTAAATAATTTATACTAAAAGAAATGGATTTACATTTAAAATTTAGATTTAAAAAAAAAAGATCCAACTCTCAGTTATTTTCTTTTTATCTATTCTGCTTTAGTGCTTCTGCTCTGCTAATAGGTTTCTTCAGCAGCCAGCGCTGGAGACAGAAGCTGTAAACATGCCTGGTCTGAACAGGGGCAGCAGAGCTGGCCAGGAACTGGTTAATTCATTGCACTGACGTTTTTCTTGAGCTATTGGGTGGCAACCTCCTGTTCTTCCAATTCGACAGGCCTTTTTTTATGAGAAGCAGAATCTTACATTTGTCAGAAGATTGGTTATTTGGACAAAAGTCACATGGTGAGGCACAGGTAATATTATCAGGGGTTTTTTGATAATCTTTATTCAGTGTCACAGTCTTTTGGAAACAACTTTTATTCTTGGACTTCGCAAATTGCAGTTCAAATTCCTAAAACTGGGTAGATTTCTAGAATACTTCAAAGTACTTGTATGATTTGCCTTCCCTGCGCACCCTTCCCCCCCCCAGTTTTTTTTTGTTTGTTTGGTTTTTTTTAAATATCTTCCTAATTCATTGTCTCTTCCTAAGTCTTCAGCAGGTGTATTTCCTTGAGTCGGACAGCTCCTTCAGCATTTCAGAAATCTTATTTTGAGGTCGGTACAGCAAGTTTTAGGGTTGACAAAAGTAGATACCAGGACTGAACCTTCCCCAGTCACTAAAAATGGCTTCTTGGGAAGAAACAGGCAGATTATGGCCTTATTTCAGAGCTGGGTCTGAAGTTTTAACCCTTCTGTTTGAACCTGATTTAAAACAGAGGATTCCTAAATGATGTGAAATGAAAAAGCAAAACATGGAAACAAAAACCAGAAATGTAATCAGTCAAACTTAAAAAAAAAAAAAGGGGGGGGGGGGGGGGGGGGCAAGAAAAAAGCCAGGATTAGCCCATAAAAGCGTTAGAACCCTTTGAAGAGACATACAGACTAACTTTAATGTCCCAGTCCTTACTTTTTTCCATCTTTTCTATCATGCCCTGTGGTGTACATGAATTGTCTGATGTTGCTCCACCCTCGAGAGAGATGCTTTTCTGTGGTGCTGCAAATGCAGTTGGTGGACTGCTCTGGAATGAAGTCTTCTATATAATTACCATAGTATTCGGGGGTTTTGCGGAGCAAGGGTGGTGAGAGAGAGGAGATTGCAATCACTTATAAGCTGTTACTGTTTTTTTGCAGAATCTGGCTCAACTGAGATCATGAGACTGTTTTGCCCTACTGTTTCCGGTAATTAGACATTTCTAAGCAGCAGGTCAAACCAATTTGTCTTTTAGAGGGACTGTTTATTTTGTTACACTGCTGTTAGTGACAAGTTTTTTTGGGAGGTGTCTGGTTTTTTTGAGCTCCTGTTCTGTTCCATTGCTAACCTTGGCGCAAGATCCCTGCGTGTAGTTTAGTGATTGGCTTTAGAGGGCGAGGGCGCAATTATAATTTTCTATTATTTATTTTGCAGTCAGTATTGTTTAAGCACGCATTCAACAGGTTTCTTTCCCAAGGGCTACGCTGTGCTTTTCGCGCAGATTTCTCACGTGAGCCTTGGCAGGGGCTAGGCTGACCAAAGCTACTGTTTCTTCCAGGGGAAACACCGTGAGGGTGTGCAAGCTTGTTGCTTAAGAGAACGTACAGAAGCTCATCTTAAGTAATCCAGCGAGGAAAAAAGGAGATGGGTAGCGTTAGAGGAAAAAAGGGCTGAATCGGAGGAGAATATTGTGTTGCAAACAAGAGGCAAAATTAGAGTAAAATAGGTATGTTCAACACCCCCCCACACACACACACACACTCACTCAAGGACTGCAGAAGGTAGGAGAGAGTGTGCAGCCTCTTAGCGCTTCGTGAGCAATTTTAGCCTGTTTAGCAACAGGCTGAACAACTTTGCATTCCTCTTGTGTGTGTGCTTGTCTGCTGTGGTCCCCGACTGGCAGGTGGGATCTGCTGGGAATCAAACCATCGACTTATAAACTGATCCAACTTGACACGCTATTCTCAGCAGGGGCATTATAATGCATAAGGGACATTATGATGCTGGCAGTAACCAAACTATAGGTTTTTGCTTCTGCTCCTTAAAGAGCAGCTTTTGTCTTTTTATTTTAGAGCAATGCTATACCTGGAAGTTCAGCTCTCAGCACTTCTAAAATAAAAAAGAACAGAGCTCAGGAAAAGGCTTTTGGTATCAGACTTCACCATTTCAAAGCCATAGATCTTAGATTGAATTTAAGGGGGGGGAGGGAGGGGAAAGGCAGTGCAGGAAACAAAGCGGGGGAAAAAAGTTCATTGTTTGTTTAAGTGACTCTCCAGGGCTTTTTTGGTACTGTGTATTTCCTAAACTCTAGAAACATTTGAAGTGGGGAAACATCTTCAAATACTGTGCAGTTTTGTCAGACACATTCAGACTAGTTCCTTTTTCAGCTGACAAAACCATGTTTTCATCTTGACTGGCTTCTTGTAGTCCGGACAGTGTATGCCATGATATCAGCCTCTTAAGTTTCGCTGTAGCTGATTTTAGACTTGGTGTCAGCTGCTTGAAATCCCTGAATTTCCTCAGCATCGGACGTGTTTTTGCTTAAGAAGAGTCTCCTCCTGCCCACACCCCCTTCCACCCCACCCTGAGTGCTTGCGCTGTCTCTCAGCTCCCCCACCCTCCCTTGGGACAGGAAAAATGAAGTGTCTACCCATCCCGGGTAGATTATGTGGCTGTGTGCAGGGAGGACGGCGTGCATCCCATACGCTGAGAAGGGAAGACGAGCGACCGAAGGGCGGCTATTGTTCAACTCGAGCCAAGGAGCTGAATAGAGAGGCTTGCGCTTGACGGGCTTCGGCTGTGGCTTTTCTGCATTCCAAACCGTCAGAGGCAGAGAAAACAGAGCGCGGCAGAGAAGTGTGCAGAGGCTCCGCTGACTTTCTGGTTGGCATGGTGGCAGGACCATGGTAGAGGTATTAGGATTACCACAGAATGCAGTTCACAGGTGAGAGAGATCCCTCCTGACACGGTCCATGCAAATAAGGGACTGTATTGCTGCAATATTTCCAGTGAGGCGGGATTGGGTAGGAGGCACATAGGTATTTTGCTGGAAATTTAAAGTGACTAGATTAAAGCAACTAGAAACTTTAAGGGTTTTTTTCCGTGTTGCATGTATATATCAACTCTTTTCTTCATTATTTCAGTTTTGTACACAGGTTTTTAAAGAGATATTTACATGGATTTAGTATGATGAATGGAAAAGTGGATTATTTATACTTTTCTGCTCACTAGTGCAGAAATTACATGTTAGTATTCAAACATCATGTAGATGCAAAGATGAGAAACAAGTTTTTGTAATGGCTTTCAAAGTTAAAAATCTGGTTTATTGCTACTTAAATAATTAGGTTTACTTTACTCCCTCTCCCTGAAAGCCTTTACTTACCTAACATAAGTCAGTACATTTTTATATGACATTGGATTTCTGGATAAGGCCAGACATCATTCTTCAAGGGCACACTGTGGGAATATTTTTCAGTGTTTACTTGTGGCTGGCATTGCATGATGTTTTCAGCATATGATATTGCCAGCCTTGCTTCCTGTCCTCCAGCAAGTGATGGAAAATCAAAGCAGTTCAGGGAATCCTACAGGTTGCTCATAAAAACAAGAGGATTTGTTTTCTCTTTGGTATAAAGGGCACTGCCTTAGTAATGCTGCTTGCTCTTCTGGCAGCTTTTGTCTTAAAATGTATTGCAAAGTGATAGCAAGCTGGAAAGCATTTAAAATTCATGCCTTTTGATATAGTTAGACATTTTTCAGTAGCTACAAAAGCAATAAATGTTGTCTAAGGAAACTGGGAACGGAACTCCCAAGTTAATTTTTTTCTACCTTGGAAACAGCCTTTAAGAGGTACTGATTATGAAGTCCTTCTTAGTCATTTTCCTCCTCATCTGTAGACCAGGGAGAATACTAATTTGCTAACTTGGAGAGGCTGTTTTTGTTAGCCTGAACCAATGAGGTTGTTCTGCAGCTGCTTTTGAATTACATGATCAGAAAATGAAAACCTTCTGCCTTAGCTTTTTTTGGACAAACGTGTTTCTCTCAAAAACAAGCAAACTTTTTAATCAGAAAAGCTCAAGGCAACACAATCCTGGTCCCTTCCAAGTTTCATTTAGGTGATTTGGGGTGGTTTCCAGGAGGTACCCTTTAGAATTTCCTGTCTCTTTTTGGGGCTCTTTCATACGATTAACATGTTAATAGGGTAGTGAATTAAAAATACAATACTGGGGAGTTCTGGAAGGCAGACGTGAGCAGCAACTTACATTCCTGCAAATTCTTCATGTTGTGTCTAGCTTTATGTGATACTCTGTGGGTGCTCTCGCTCTTTCTCTCTCTAAAATCTGTGGGGAGGGGAAAATGGTGTAATTGTAACGAACACTTGAGGTGACTTCTGTCAGAAAGATCTGTCATGGCTCTTTAAAGCTCATGGGAACAAATCAGCTTCATTTGCGTATAAGCAGGAGGAAGGGGCATTCTGGTATACCGAGGCTTGACCTGCTCCTTGCCATTTTCTGGTATCCGGGAGTAAGTATTGCACCAGCTGTGTAATATTGGAAGTCAGAGAATTCTGTCATGCAGCAAAATACAGGGTATGGACGGCATTTGTAAATGGCTCGTTGGCATCAAGAGACAGATTCATTTTCCAGCCTGTAGAGGTATGTACCTTTTCAAAGCTTTAATTCTCCACAAAGGGAATACTTCCTTTTATCTAGGTTTCTTGGCTAATTGGCATCAGACAGCACAAATATTTTTTAGGAGAGCTAATAATGGTGGGATTTGAAACTGGGCCAATGGCAGAAGGGAGACCTAATGATCCCCTTCCATTTAATTTTCTACATGTATGGGTGACTGCTTCTAGTAAGGGAGAGGGAAATCTGCACGAGAAGTCAGCAAGCAACCGATGCAACTACAGTCAGTGCTTACAGTTTCAACAGCATCATCTCCACATGTTAAATAGTCAGCGGACTTCGACTATACATGTTACAGATTTAATGGGAAATGGTGCCGAGATTGTCGTGGTAAACATAACAGCAAAAATTGGGTCGCGGAGCTGTGTAATAGCTGGTTATCTGAGCAGATGATGGCAGCTACGGATAGCGATGGTGAGTCTGTGTAGAGTTTCCTTCCATAGCTGAACAGTGCCGCTCCTTAGTCAGGCAGCGGATCTGCAGCAATGACAGAGAGCGTTGCATTTTTCTCCTCGTGCACCTGCGGCCTGCTCGGCAGGGTCTTCGGGAGGGCAATGTTGTGACGTGGATGCCTGCCAGAGGGTTTGCTCCGCTGACGAGTTTGGTTAGGGTAGGCCTCTGGGCAGCCTTCAGAAGTGGCGCCAACCGCAAGCGTTCAAAAATGCAAGTCTGGCTTAGAAAAGAGGAGATGGAAAGTTTGTTGTTTGATTTTTTTGGGTTTTTTTTTAAGCATTCATTTTCCTGCTTGTTTTGATCCTTTTTGGAGTAGGCTTCAGTCAGATTCTCAAGCTCAGTCGCACTCAAACTGAGAAGGCCAGGCCCTTTTTCTAGAATAGAGGCTGTAATTGTCTCCACATTTGTTTGATTCCAGGAGTAATGGCTACAGGAAAAATGCCAAATGTGCAAAATACAGCACAATTCTAATGCCAGCTTTCACAGTATTCATGCTCTTAAAGCGCTGTCCTGGTATGTCCTAGGGTCTCTCTAAAATGTCAGCTATATTCTCCAGGGTAGCTCTCGACAGAGTGTCCAAAAAGAATCTTTAAGATATTGCATCAGTCAGAAATTAAGCCCGTGTCCACAAGATGGAGGACTTGGTATGTCCTTGTAAAAATTCCCTAAACTATACAGTCTCTTACCTTGCTGTGTTTCCTTGCTTCACCACTAAATTTCGTCCCTAATTTGGAAACGGATTAAAAAAACCCTCTATGTACTGCCTTTCTTGTACTGATCTCTAGTATTTGGAAAGGCCTTGGGCTTTGGCAGTTGCCTTATTTTGATGCTTACATAGAGATTAACATAGTATTCCTATAAACACAGGTGGAACTGAGTAGTAAGAGGGAAGGAGACCACATGATTCATAGGCAGGGGTAGGAAGTCATTGCTGGTCATTGCCACTTGTTCTCCAGAATGCTCCTGCTTTTCTGCTGCATACCTGGTAAGTGCAAGCTGCGTGCTTTCGGGCTGCTAGACACTAACAGTTTTTTGTTGGTGGTTTTCTGTCTCGTTATCTGGTGTTAGAGGTGGAGGTTACTGTGAATTAGTCTGGTGTGGGTTTTTTTTTTTGTCTGTGCCAATCAAGGAGAGTTCAACTCCCACCTGATGATGTCGGCAAAGCTGCGGTTTCTTGACACATAAAGGGAGCAAGCAGTGACCTCAGGGTGGAGTAAAGCTCCCTATTGGCACAGCACCCTCAACCCTGCTCTGCAAGAATCGCTGGTATTTAGTTTGTGCTGAAAACAAGCAAGTTGAACTCGTTGTGGGAGTGCTACATAAAGCTGTTACCTTGTACTAAACCTTGTAGGAAGAGGGTAAATAACTTGAGGGGATGGTGTGACAATTCCCACATGATCTGACCAGAAGCTTAAGAAATCGTATGGTCAGTGGAATATTATATATTGATCGTGTTGAATTGCTTCCCAAAATACTTTGAAGCCATCTGTGTGGGTCTTACGCATTCTGATGGCAGCAGAATGTTGCAGACTGAATGATAAGACATTTAGTTCTCTCTCATCTGAAACTGATTTTCTCAAAATTGTAATTCTCTATTATCTATGTGATCATGTCTAGTCATAGAAGACAAAAAAATCCCCAAACCAACCACCACCCAAACCCCAAACCTCACTAGGTTGTTCCTTCGTTTGTTTGCTTGTTGGAGATCTCATCCAAATAACGTAGTCTAAATAAGAAAAATCATTCCTGGCTGTTTCCCTGCTCAGAAAGTAATAGTAGAGACCAACATGAATGATGGTAGTATTCCAACAAAACTGCCTTAATCAATTATTTTCACTTGCATTTTTTTCTGAATTTGGGCAAAATTCAGCGCTTGTAAAGACAGGAGTTGTGCAAATTATGTGGCCTGCAGGGTGAGCAAGAAAAATTGTTTTCCTGTTCCATGCCTGATGGCAGCATTCTTGGGCAAGTGCTTTGCTGTCTCAATAGCAACTTGGAGGGCAGCTTAGTGCAAGGTGTCCTCTTTCTCCAAAAACCTGCCTGCTGCTTTTGTCCTTCTGACAATTCATAGCACGTCAGCATCTTGAAGTGCAAAGGATCGAGCAGTTGAGTCCTCAAAGATAGTAATAACCTGTCAGATTGCTGACCCTTTGTACTGTACCTGTCCCTATCAGTTACATTACAAGCACTGGGAAGAATTATTTAAAAGATTTTTTTTCCATGGTGTTCCAATATAATTTCTGATAAATCCATCATATGGTAAGTGCTTCTCCTTCTCTGTCTTTCTAATAAAGCTCTTTTATAATGATTTAGAACAGATAAAATCTGAAGGGCCTTTAAGATCGTCTGTAAATAGCAGTGGTGCTGTACCTGAGCTGCTTAAGCAAGACTTGTACCTTTAGAGACAGGGCATGGAGGAGCAGGTGCTTCAGCTTACTGCCTGCCTGTGGTGTGGTTTCTGGGCAATTACTTTTTTTTCTTCTTTTTCTTAATACCTGGGAGACTTTGAAGTACAGCCAGCAAAGCTTCCTTGCTTGGAAAGGTTGATTTTTCTAGGACTACTACTAGGTGATGCAGGTCTGGGGGATAGAAGGAAGAAAGCCGTGCTCCTTTTTTTTTTTTTTTTTTTTTTTTTTTTTTAATTTTATTTTTTGGTCAGCAAATATTTGTATTTGTTTTTTGCTATTTTCCTTCCAGTAGCTCTACATTATTTTACTTCCAGTAGCTCTACAAAAATAGTGTTCTTTCTTGTTAACTTTTGTCTTAGTCATGTTTAAGCTGTACTTTTAACTGAAGTTTGCATTTCTTGGAAATTCTTGTTCAGAAAAACAGTGTGATGCAGATATCACTTGAGACACTGGCGATTTCAGTCCTCACAGTATCAAAGTTCAAAAAATCACTCCCCATTCCTGTTTCATACTACTTTAAAAGATGGATTTCTGGGCTGGATCTTCAGATGTGTGAAGCAGGTGATATAACTGGGCTCAGTGGGCAGGGGATCAGACCCTGAACGTCGATCTTTTTCATGTTCTTCATCCATTCTTGAAGGTTTGGCACCTCTCGGGGCTTCTTAATTTTTCTTTCAGTCGTAGCATTAAAGTAACATTTCCAATGCTAAATAACTTTAGAACTAACATAACATTTCTAGCAAAGATGCTAGCTCAGAAATCCTTTTTTAAGTTGAAGTGCTTGAGAGTCGATTGATTTCAAGCTGTCGCTTTCACAGTGTTACTGAGCAAGGGCTTCCATATCAATCTTCATGCTTGGCAAATCTGGGAAAGTGTGGAGTTTGTTTTGTTTTTACAGCTCCATGTTTTCAGGACGTTTTCAGTCTGCTCTTTGTTTTGAACACCCAATGTTTTTGGTCAGAGGCAAAGAATATAGAAGGTATTCTTCATGAACACATTTCGTGGGGAAAAAAGTCATCGTGTGAACACCAGCATCAGAAATTAAGTAGTCTTTACATACTGCTCGTTAAATATATAGCTGGATGTATTCATACTCTAATACAAGATGTCTGTTTACATGAGGCATATGGCTCACAGTTTGGAAAGGCACTCCGGAGTGGATGACTCTGTAAATAATGTCTTGGCCCTAATTTGGAATTAAATTAGTTTAATGTTTTTAGAGTAGTCATTAATAGATACTTACAAACTACCATGCTGCTAGCAGCATAACTTAGCCGAATCCCTTGGCTATGCTGAGGATACCTGAAGTTGGACTGAGTACAAAAATGTAATTAAGTTGGTGTGGAAATGGGAAAAAAGCACATGGTTGCTTCATCAGTGAAGTTCTGAAAATCCAGCAGTTCTCCCCAGCAGAAATAGTTGTGTCAGAACTCTTAGTGCTTCTGGCTGGGTCACTGTTTTGTAACATTGGTGAAGTGTTTTTCCATGGGAAAGTGGACGACAATAACAGGATGGTTTGACCTATAGTAGTAAAGCTTTCCTATGGGTAGTTCTTCTGATTTTTGGAACTGGCTTACTTAGGGTTAATGTGCCAAGAACCAAAATCGCAGTAATTTGCATATTCTTCAATTACAGTAATTTTTTTAAAGATTGTTTAAGACTGCATCTTTCTTGCTGTACATGAGCAGCATGATGGTTCCTTCTGTGCTTACCTCCTCGGCCTCTAGATAGAGCCAAGTGTCTTTCCTTAGGCAATGCTGGGCACTCTCTGTGGTGTGGGTGCAGGTACATGTCTCGCTCACTCTGTTGGATCTTCAACTGATGGTTTGACTCCCAGTCTTCCTGCTCTCCTTAAGCATCTCTTTATTAATGCATCCTGGAAGAAAAAAGCATAGGAGTGTATAGTCTTAGACTTAGCAAAGCTTAATTTTGTGGGCAGGTACAGTCGGTAACATGAAGGATTCATCTCCAGCCTCTGCAGCATTATAGTCTTGTATCAGTTTTGCCAGGAAAACACAATACTGGGATCTAGAGAGGGAACTGGGGCAGACGTCCTTCTAAAAAAAGCCACCTTGTTTATGTTGTGTTAGAATATTCAGGAGGAAAATATTATGGAAAAATTGAAGACGTGTTTTAAAAGTAGTTTAAAATTCAGCTCCTTAGCAAGTAGCTTCATAGGCTTCTGACAGCTTTTTTTCTTTGACCAGAAAAGCATGTCTATAATTCTAAGATGTTGTGTATACTCAAAATAGTTCATATGCAGCGAGGCAACACAGTGTAATGGGAGGTCTCTTAAGACATAGCTTGCTATTATGGAAAAGATTTTGAAGCATTGATTAGATTCATATGGGCAGTTAGGTGTGTCTTTATATTGCAAGAGAAATATAAGCCGACCTTTGTGCTGGTAAGTGTCATTCTTTGGGTCCGAGTAAACTGACTTAAGTGAATTTTGTCTGAGAAGCCCATGACTAGACTTACTTAGTCTAGTATTTAGATGTATTTAGCCATTTTTGAAGTGTTTGTGGTAGAGTCTTGCTGCTCGGTTTCCATAAAGGTGGAGTATGAATAGCCAGCCAAGAGGCCAGATGATTTTGCTAGGGATGCTCAGTGGGCATGGAAGAGCTTTATAAAGGCTAGCCCCTTTGGGTTTAGTTTAAATTTTCATTTCAGTTGCTGACCTGTTTGTCTCCAATGCCCTGTCAAAACTAAGTGTGGAAATAGCTTCCTGACATTACTTAAAATGTCACTTGTACGAGGGAGCTCTTGCCTGTATTATTATATACTGGAGAACTTCAAGGTTTGTTGTTTTTCTCACCTTCATTTTGAGCCTTTCTGTCCCTATTTATCTTTACAGGCTGTCAGCAGGCACAGCTTACGCTGCCCCTGGATTCCTCACAGCTCCAGCAGTTGTTATTTAGGAAATTCTGTGCTCTGCCTTCCTCCTGAGTAACCACTAGGTTAACGTCTGTGATCTCAGCTGGGTTTGGAAGGATAGTGGTGTTCACTCTGGAAAGTAAGGGGAACTATTACCCCGGTAGAAGATAATATTGCATCAGTGCTATGGCATGTAGAGGTTGTCATTTTCAGCCGGATGAGAGCTGTTGAGAGTGAGTGCTAAAGATCACTGACTGTGCTAAAATGACTTCATTAAGCAATCTGAAAGGATAAAATACTAGACGATAATGTGTATGTGTGGACTGATACTTCATGAGCACGGTTTCACTTTCCACAACAGAATGGACTGGCTTAAAGAGAGATTTGAGTGTCCATCAGTTTTTTTTCTGATAAAAAGGGCTTTCTGTGTACTTTGCCATGCTCCAACAGCGCTATCTACATCTTCTCACATCTGACGTAAATCTGCTATTGATTTATATTGCAATAGAATTCTTCTGTTCAGCTGCTCATAGCTTGTTCATAGGATTGTGTCACAGTATTACACACTGGTTTTGCTTCTGTAGCTTAAGGCAAAAACTTACCCATGTCACAAAATAATTGTGAATCCTTCCACCATGATTCCATAATACACAATGAGTTACTTGGCCTTGTTCATCCGGATGCTCTTGAACTACAGCATGGTTAGAAGGCTGTTGTATTGTAATACCGCTTCTCCGAGCAAAATTACTTTCATTATAGACAGGCATTTTAAATGATTTAATGCAGGAAACAGAGCTTTTTGCGTATAGAATTGACATTTTTAGATGTCCGGAAAACTTATTTTCAAGCTAGCTTGCTTGTTCTGTGGCATTGAATGAGATTGAGAAGTTATTACTGCTTGGCATTTTTCTGGGGCAAAATGACTCAAATAACTTTTCCTATTTCCTAATGGAGAAGTGTAGAGGTGAGTAGTGTTGTCTGGTACATATAACATTGGATAAGCGGATGTTTATTGTTTCTTGCGGATTAACTAGTGCTGCAACCTCGGCAAGCTATTTCGTATGTCTCTGCCTGCCCGCTTTTTGTCAAAAAATTTGCCCTTTCCCACCCTGTTCTGAAAGGAGCATTTCATTTTTCAAGTGTGCAGATATCCTGTCTTTATTCACTCCTAAATTAACTGTAAAACATTTTAATAAGAATGACTTGGGTGTACAATGGCTGATGTATATTGCTGTGAAGACATCATCTACTGACTATAGCAATATCCATCAATCAGTCCGTCAGAGTCTGTCCCTAGTGCAAGTAAGATCCATTTTTCCTCCTCTTGTAAGTGCCTCATGCAGAGAACATTAATACATTATGATTTATAATACTACCGCGACTTTGTGCTTACAAAGCATCTGCATCAGAAGGAATCTGTGCTCTACTATTTGCATATATTATGAATTATAATTTACTAAAATTCCTGTAGAAAAATCTGAGTACTCATGCTTCTGTGTAGAGCATGCTACACAGAATCAATTATCAAGAATGCTAATTTTTAAATCCACGGGATGGCAAAGCTGCTTAGTTTCATAGGTTTCAAAATCATAACTGTAGGAGGGTGACATTTCTGACAACTGCAGAAAGGAGCAGAAGCTCATTCGCTGATGGTAATGCAAAGAATTACCAGTTGGGGATGTATACAAGTTTTAAATTATTCATTTATATAAGAGGTTCCAAAACATAAGGGCTTGGTTTAATTTTCAGCCTTGTGGACTCGTCTGCTTTTCGAACTCGGGCGTGAGGGAGATGAACCCAAACACTTTGAAGGAGTTTTCTCATGTTTTCACCTGCCACTGGTGTTTTCACCAGCACAGCTACTGGTGCTAATTTTGGAAAACAGCAGTCTCTCAAGGCAGAGATTAGCCGCTTCTTACTCGTGGTTTTTGGGGGGTTTTATTACTAGTTTGCTGATCTCTCCCACTGTTCTATATTTTCACATATTTCCACTCTAGTCAGTAGAGCAATTTGTATCTGTATTTGCATTGGTTCAACAAACTTTTTTCCACTGTAGGTAGGTCTCACAGCATGAAAATAAGTTAGTCGTTTTGAATATTCCTCTCACGCTTATTTGCAGCTTATCTCACAAACTGGCTGTCCTGGAAAATTTGGACAAGACTTTTTGAACGTTTTTGGTAAGCTCTAGAGCACAAGACCTGCTTTAAGATGGAGAAAATCAAATTTAAGAAGCTGTTCATATTGTTTCTTCTGCCTTGTGGCAAGCTTTAGCGGGAGACCAGCCCTACATCCCTCCTGCAGTTGTGGAGCAAGTTTAGTCTCTGGTTTTCTTGCACAGCAAAAGGTTTACAAATTAAAATCAATGCTACAGAGGAGTTTCAAGATATTTTTGAAGTGATTGTTTGAAACTAGGTATTCAAAGGATGTAAACAGGGAGATCATTTCTGATACCAGAGTTTGATAATGGAGAGTATCAAAGCATACAAATGTCAACCAGTGCCCAGTGGTTGGGAGATGAGGCTTGATAAATTCATTTTTGGAAATAAGGAGCAAATCGCTAAGCACAAGTGGAGTTAACTGTTGGAACAGTTTACCAAGGGAACAGACTGGCTCTCACGTTTTTGCAGCGTCTGTTTACAATCGGCTGTCCTTTTTTCTGGAAGACGTGTCTTTGTTCAACTAGAAATAATGCAGTGAACAGATGAGAGTCACTGGGTGATGTTCTAAAGGTGTTTCAGGCCAGGTTAGGTGATTGTAATCATTATTTCTACTTTTAAATTTGATGGGTTTGGTGTTTCTAAATGTCAATGGTTCTTCTACATCTATCTATCACTTTAAATTTCCTGGATTTCTGATGGGGGTGTGTTTGTGACTTACTTTCTTACAAGGACTTTTCAATTCATGCTTTTGTTCTGATGCGTATCTCCACCCATGCAGACGGGCTTCCTGCATGATACTGTGTCCTGTTAAACCACACAAAAAGAAGATAAATAGTAAGGAAGTATTTATGCAGGTGTTTTTCCCTCTGTGTTGCCCCAGAAATGTTAATGCACAGGAGAGATCTGCGTATGAAATGCCATTTCAGTTCCTAGTTACATCTTCCTGACTGAAGTCTTTGCCAGTTCTGCCTCCATTTTTTACACATTTTTAATGTTCCCATATTTTAAAATACTCCAATAAGCCAGTTTCATATTTGATATTTAATATACTTCCCCTGTTTTCATGAACATTATAATGCATTGAAAGGGATGAATATTATGATACAAGATGAGGCAGCTAGGGAGGAAAACAGGATCTGTACACAATCTGTACTCCTAGAAAGGATGCAAAATTGGTTAGCATTCATGGGAAATCAATACTTTTAACTTTGTTTTCTCTAGAACCTATTATTTATGGAGTTGATAGTTAATATTGCAAATTAAACCAGTTTTTAATGAAGGACAGTCAGGTGGTTTTTGTTTCACAGAAAACTAAAAGGCAGGAGGTGAAGTTTTTGTTTCATATTGACTAACCAGATAGAAGAAAATAGCTAGCTAATCCTGTCTCTAAAAGTTCTTTAACTCCATTCTTATTGCAAGTAGATTTACGTCATCAGTTTGCACAGGCTTAACTCAAAGAAGATTCTACTTGTAGAAGTTGGACAAAATGTGATCCTCCCACACACACAGTAAAATTTGTTGGAAAAGCTCATTTTGTCAAAAAATCAGCTATTTTTTGCATAGATGGGAAATGTATCTGCTGTCTCTCTATCGTTGCATTTTGTATTATGTAGGAAATGTTTCTGGGTTTTTATCCTTCTGTTCATATTGGGTGTGGAGGCATGAACTTTTTCAGTGTGAGCAGGACAACTGCTCGGCTACATCTTCCATGCTGCTGTGGCACCTCACTCCTGAACTGTCTGTCCCGTATTCCCTCATTAATTGTGTATAGCATCTGCCCTGCTTGGCAGGTGTTTTATGAAAATATCTGTCCTGCACAAACAGTACTTGCCACAGTTTGTCTTAGTAATTGGAATTTTCTTCCCTGCGGGGACTTGATAGCTCTTTTTTCTTCATTTGTTTGTTGGTATCTAATTCTTCCCTTTGCGGATCTAATGGCTTTTTGTTGTTGCTGTTTTGGCTTGGGTTTCAGTCAGTGGTCAGCAAGTGTCCTAGTTTGTAACAGGGATTGGCAACTGTATAAATTATTTAAAATAAAGACAGGTTCAGAAAATGGTGAACAAAAGGCGGCTGTCTCTTTAAAGAGTGCAGTTTGATCAGAGCATCAGCTCCATCCCCTGAGGACAAAGGCAATTTTGATTTGTGGGGCCCAGGAGTCCCTCACTTACCAGGATTCGTCTCTGCTCGTGCATGTGTAAACCTGTAAAACACTCTTTTGTGTAGAATAAATCTCATGCTATAAATCCTGTACAATTAAATGTGACCGTTCATAAAGTCACAATGACAAGTCTTCATTGCAAAGCTGTGCAGAGCAAGCTCACTGTCTAGACAGAGCAGAATTATTTCCCATTTATCTTTTTTTTTTTTTTTTTTTTAATAAATAACTGACTGTTAGCGTTGATGACTTCTTTGAACCCCCAAGAACGCTGCTCTCTCCTTACCTCTTTCTCATTTGCCCCGTTGCAGTCGAGGCTGAAGCCCAGCGGGGCTGTGACTGCTGCTTCGCGCTGATGAAGAGGAGCAGTTCCCCTCTCTCTAATGCTGCTGTTGGCAGTCAGAAGCAGATTCCATTATTGCCAATCAATGCCGCCGCCATGCAGGAGGAGGGGAGAGGGAGGGGTGGGAGCTTCCTCTTCACAGATTGATCAACCTGCCATTGCATGAACAAATTCATTGTAAGAAAGGCTGGGATGCTGTTATAATAGCTGGAGCAGGAAGGGGCTTGTAAACAGGGGGATGCAGGCTCTTCAGTAATGGGGAGGGTATTTAAATTGCCTCTAAGCTTGCTGTTTTTTCTTTTAGCATAAAGCATAATACCTGAGCCTACAAACAAAGCCAACACTATAAGGAATGATAGGGATATATTACACTTAGCTGATCAGCTATTGTGCTGACTTATTTCAGCTTCTTCAGCACTGAGACCTATTTCTTCTTTCTACTTAAACTGATTCTATCATAACCTGCTACCTCTTTTGGATTTTAAAACCTCGGTATCCCCTGCTCCCCTTTTTTGCCTTCTTTCTGTTCCTGCTTGGACTGAAACCTGACACGAAGGGACAAGAAGTACAGATCCCACTTACTGCTCCCACCCATGCCTGCTTTGTCAGTATGGGCTGTCAGATGTAGGGTTGAGAGAACAGGGCAGGATCACGCTCTCATGTTGTCAGTATAGACAGTAACTGGAGTACTGGAATCCCAAGACCATCAGCTCCTCCCCACCCTTCCTACCCTGCTTCGTTCACTTACTGTTTTCTGTATGGAAAAGTTTTCTGGCTGGAGAATGAGTCTTCTTTCTCCTGGCGATGTGGCTGAATGGCTGGATAGCAGCACAGAAGATGAGCAAAGCCTTCTCTCGTTTCTTGGTACGGTAGGGTACTAACTGTATTTTTTTTTTTTTTTTAACACTTTACCGGGAAGCCTTTACTACTTTCACTGGCGCTTAATTTCTTCAGTCCTTCAGTTACCTGATGTTATTTCTTTTTAAAAGCTTTTAAGTGGTATGCAATTGTTAATTAAACTTGGTTACAATCTGTTTGAAATAGTTGCAAACACATTGGGCACAGGTGGAGTTATAAATGGGCATGTGCCATACAGAAAATCCTTTCCGGACTAAACAATGTTACTTACTGGTCTGTTTTTCTTCTCTGTGCCATTTGACCAGCTGATGGCTGTGTTCAGTCTACGTCCACCCGTTTCTGTCAGCTTGCCTACAACTTAACTTCTCAGCTGTGTGATGGTAGTAAAATAAATCAGAGGAGACTGCTAAAAGTTTTTCTTCTTAAGAGAAATGTTTAGATGCATTTAGAATAAAAATTTCAGCCGTGGGATCAGATACTTCTCTTGCCTAGAAATTAAATCTAGGAAGCACAATCAAACCATGCTGTGCTCTGTTTCTGGATACTTACACATTAGTTTAACTGCATTCAGGTAGAAAATTGAAACTATTATTTACAGTCCAACGTAAATGCCAGTAAGAGGTTCAAAATATTTTAAACAGAATTCACACATAGAAGCTGATTATTGTTTTGTCTTTCCCTTTGAGCTGTTGCTATGTCACATTGTTGTTGTTTGGTTTTTTTCTTTTAATTCCATCTCCACAAATCGTTCCATCTCTTTCCTTAATGGTTTCTGTTGTTCTCAGGATGCAGCCTGTTTTCTTTTTATTCTGATAATTTCCAGGTACTGAGTTGCTCAGATGGGCTGCTTGATACATGTGCCCCTTTTCCTTTCCATGGACTATTTAAAAGAATGTTTGTTATAATATCTGCAATAATATCTTCTCCCCCCCACCAAGATACAGTTGTCACCATTATGGATCTTCGTCTGTCAGTCAAGTAGGCGACACCCAATCCAGATGCGATTTTTTCCCCAGTTTTGTTGTCCTCCATCCAGACCACAGGCAGGTACCTGGGGTGGCTGTGCTCTTTTCAGTGGAGTTTAGACTAGTCTCTCTATGGTAAGCAGTTCTCTTACTTAGCAGGTCCAGAACAGTACAGTATGTGGGAGGAAAGTAAGGGACTCCCATAGAGTTTATTTTGATTTGCTAACACTTCATTGCTATGTGCTGTGGCCTTCTTTGGGGATATCACACCAGATGTGAACAAGGACAAAAGTATGCATGGGCTGGGCACCGGTGCTGCTCTTCAAGAGACTGACTTTTTTTTCCCCCCTTACACGTATGCCTGTGTTCACATTTTGTTCCAAACCAAGAGATTCTCAAGATGTCTCCTAAATCTCACCCCAGAAACACCAGGAAGTATTTATTCAGGCTGGAGTTGGAAGGGTGTCACAAAGCTGAGCTATTTAAGGTAGCATTTTTTGCCTCCAAGTAGTTAAATTATCTTTTTTCTTTTATCTTAAATAGATACCAATTCCCAAATGGTGTCTTAACTCTGGGGCCACATTTAAGGTTCAGTGGCATCCCTCACATGTCTTCAGTACATTGGGACTTTTTCTTTTGTGTGTCCATAACAATAATTCGTATTGCTCAGGGGCAAAATCCTGCCACAGTGAGCAAGAGGTACTGAAGCATAGACCGGCCTTCTGGCCCATTGAGAGGAACCGGGAAGAGCTGTTGAGCTTTGATGCGTCCAAGAGCCAGTCACTTGTGAGAATATTCTAATAACCAGAGCAAAGGATCACTTTTTTAAGAATCGCCTCGATTCACAGCCCTTTCGTAGAGAGGAGAAAGATTGGTTTTGAAAGCCATGGCTCAAGGCTGTTGTTTAATAATGAGGATAATAAATATTGATATCATACTAATGTGTGTCTAAGTCATAAGCCTCTAAACAAATTACATTGCGGGAACAAGTTACCATGCATCAGCTGATCTTCGTTAATTGTCTGCTTGCAAGCTCTCTGCAGCAAACACAAGGCAATTTGAATTAGCAGGGGCAGTCCAAGATCATTAGGAACTAACGAGGACATCAGCATCTCCAGGTCATGTGCAGTAGCTCCTTGTGTCTGCTTTTGTGTTGGCACGGTTGTCCAGGCAATTTGTATTGCTGTGGATAGAGTCAACCGTTAAAGGAGGCTTTAGAGGTTGATGCATGAGGAGGTTAAAAAGGGGCAACTATTCCAAATTTTGTATGGCCACGCACATCACGCAGAGGATATGTTGATCAGTTTAGGGGCGTGCATCTGTTTCATTTCTGACTCATGGTTGTGGAGCTGGAGGATTCGTTCCTCTGCCTCAAAGCCAATGCATCCGTCCAATAACAGCTGATGTTGTATTCACTAAATGCCACATACAGTTTCCTCAGAACATTCTGCAAAAAGAAATTGTGAGAGTCAGTACTTGAAAGCCAAAAATTATTATCTCCTATGATATTCTTGCCCTGTCTTCCAGCCTGCTCTATGTATTCATCTGCTTTGCATGTTAGGTCTTGTCTTTCAGACTGTGAAGTCCTTTAGGATTCAATGACTTAAATGTCTTTTAAGTGACTTAAACTGTCATTTAGTTTGCTTGCTATGCACCTTCAGAACTGGGCACTAACTCAATTACATTTTTTTTTATATGCCAGCAAAATGCAATTGTCTAACACCAACAGAATTACCTGTCTGTAAATTAAAAATCTTTTATATTTACCTGGATCATCTTGCAAGACTTGTCTGATCGACTCAGTCCCTAGTAAAGCACAGTATCTTCTTTTAAAATCCCTGCTAATGGACTGGGAGAGTTTTTGATCATAATTGGTATCTAGCAGTTGTTTGATGATGGAGTTCTCTAACAAGTGAGCTTTGCAGAGTTTCCTTTGTATTTCCCTTTCCAGGCTTTGTAGCTTTTTTGCAATTTAGTATACTGTGACTTGGTTGCATTCTCTCTGATGTATTTTCTTGTGGCTTTTTTCCTCCTGTCTAATGGTCTTGATAAATGTGTAAAAGCTATCACTGCAAATTTCAATTTTCTCCTTTAAGTTATACCTTGTAGAATTTGCATAATGTATTTGAGTCAGAACATGAACTTGGACTTAGAGACTTAAAACAGATTGGGGTTTTTGAGTTTGCTCTTACCCTAAGCTTCTTATGTAGGCATTTAGTTAAATTTTTATGACAGTCTATGAATTGGGCCCAAGTCTGAATTCTCCCCAAGTGAGCAAAATGAGAGAGAATGCTTACTCCAAGATAAAACATTAACATTTTTATTTCTTTTTATATGAGGCTTCCTATTTCATTAGGTAATACTCATCTGAAAGATGCTGTTCAGACATTTTGTCGTCGTCTTGTTCCTCCTTACATATCTCCTAGTGCTTTCTATCTTTCTGCTTTTTATTACTGTCTCTAATTTTGTCAGCTGGTACGTATTTTCACCAGGGTAGAAGAAACTATAAGTAAATACTGACTGCACCCAACGAGATCTCTTTCTCGTTAGTGCTGTCACATGAGCACTCTGAAACAGAGACAATGAGACAAAAATAGTCTCTTCTGTCTTAACGAAGTTATGAATGCCATAATGTTACTGAATGTATATGCTGTACTGATATGTCATAAACTGCCTTGGAACATGTTGAATTTTTGTACTTGTTGAAATGCTTATTTGTTTTTAAAAGGCTCTAAAAGTGAATTAGATACTCCCTTTTTAATAGGCTCAACACAGTAGTTTATTTTTCAATAGTTATTATGAAAGTACTTGAATTAGCAGCCCAGCTGAATATTCCCACTTGATGAACATTCATTCATGCATATAAATGACTTTTTTTTAAAAATGACATATATATGTATGTTGGTTTTTAATTTTTTTTTTTTTTTAATATATGCATATAGGAGGAGGTCAAACGACCACCTTCATTATTTGTGCACTGTGGTAGGTGATCAGCAACTCGCAATGAAAATAGTTAATAAAAGTGTAGCAGAGTAGAAAGGCAGTATCTCTGTTTTGGTTTGTCTTCCTGCCCTAAAAGCTAAAAGTTTTAGTGTATTGTCTTTGTAAAGTAAGAAACAAGCTCTGTAGTTCCTGGTGTCCGTGAAACAAATATTGAATCCCTGTTTGTTTGTCTCTGTAGTAAACCACTCAACTGGTGGTTACATCTATGAATAACATCTTCAAAAACTAGCTGCCAACAGCAAACCCGTAAGTACTCCAACTCTTCCACGCTTAGATTGGAGCCCATTATTTCTTTAAGTCTGTTTGTAAAAGAACTACTAAGTCACAAAAAGTCAAGTGCTGCAGGTTTTTCTTCTGTATTTCTTTTGTAGTTAATCCGTAAGACTAATTGGCCTTTTGGCAGAGAGGAAAATAGTGCTGAAGGAGGCCTTGAAATCCTTTAGTCCTTTCTAGTCCATTGCCACCTCCCCAGTAGGGTCTCCTCTGTCTGTCCTCTTTGAGAGAAACACTTGTCTAGCCCGTTCTTACAAATCTTCAATAACAAAGATTACTTTTTTCCCAAATCCTTCCTCAAGATACTCTTTTATTTTCACCCCCCTAGGATTCAGTTATTTATCTGGGGATAATTACTTTAGTATAAGTTTATTTTAAAAATAAATAATTACCCAGAGGCCCATAAAGGGTAACTTACTTAATTTGCATGTCTTATTTTCTTAACATACTTCTTCCCTCCTGCCTCCTGTGTAGGGTTTGTCACACTGTGATAGTGCCTTGTTTCAAGTTAAGGCTGTAAACTCTCTGGGGCAGAAATGGTGCCTGTTCAGTACTTAGTCTAGCCATGCTGCATCCTGGTAAGAGGCCTCTAGGCATTGCCGTATTTGAAATGCATAATAAGCTGTCCAGGCAGATGAATTTCTAAAATGGGATAGATAAAAAGTAAATATTTAGATAGTTTGTCCAATGGGGTAACTATTGCTGCATGAGTGCTACAACATTTAAGGCAAAGACAAATTTTGCTTAAAAAAGGGTATAGTATGTGTAGCTTATTGATCCTTCCTTCAGACAAGAGGCTAATTGCAGGATTGATTGTTCAGCCAATGCTCTGAGCAGCAGCAATTACCATTTTCTCATAGGGAGTGCCAAGGTAGCTATATAAAGGGAGTGAAAATATTTGGGTGGGGTTTTGTTTTGTTTGAGCTGGGGACATTTTAATACAAGTCCACCTGAGAGGCCGTCTTTGGGAACGCTTGGTTCTGGATAGGTAATTGGTCGTATTGAACTGGTTTTGTATTTTTAATTTTAATAATTAAGCTAGACTTGAGAGGCAGAATGAACTGATTCTTTTTATGATTCATATTCTCTGTCCCCTCTAGTAACAGACCAAGGTACCATCATATCAGGATGTGTGTAGACAAAACAAAAGGAAATCCCAATCCCTGAAATCTTATTATATCTTTCTTTCATTTTCCTAACCAGTAGATAATATACACCAGCAGTGTGTATGCCCCCTTCCTAATAAAGACAACAAATAAAGATACTTGGAGAATGAATTTGAGGATGGATTTTTTTTTTTTTCCCTCTCAACAAAATCTATGTCTTGGGAAAGAAATAGTAATTTTTTGTCAGTAGTACGATTTTTTTTTTTTCCTTCAGTCGATGGTAGATGTAGCCTTTCACAAATCCAAGTCTGTCTTGCACATCAGAGCAAAGGATGTTATAGCAGGTCATTGGTCAGTGCTAAGCCATGTGTTGTTATGAACTGCTAAAAGTCACAACTGATAAAATTGTGACTTTGATTATTGATTGTGACCTTTGATTGATTGATTATTATGAACTGCTAAAAGTCACAGTTGATAAAAGGCTGGTGTGCAGAACGTGATCAGGCTGAAAACTTTATTATAGAAATGTAGGACCTGCCAGCCTGGAGTAGATGGTCTGATCTGTTGTTTGCTGTGACAGAGACCAGTACCAGCCCCTTATGAGTAATGACAGACAAGAGTTATGCTTGCCAGCGTGCTTACCTCTTTTTTGCATCGCCAGATAGGTCTTTGAGACTGCTTTAGAGTCACCTCCTGGACTTCAGGAACTCAGATCTGGAGATGTTCTTGCCAGTCCTGGGAGGACACAAGCCCAGTCTGGAAGGTGCCACAGTCTTGATGCAAGTTCCACTGAGGCCGTGCAGTAGTTTCATTGCATTGCCCTTTGCAAAATCACGGACACCCCTGTAATCTTGGTTTCCGTGACCTTATTTGCAAGTTCAGGAACTTAATTCTTTTCACTCTAACCCCTGAGGATGTTTCTTTGTTCCTGATTGTTTTTCCTGCCATTCTCCAATCCATTTCTAATTCAGAAAAATGGAGATAGAGTAGCAAGCACTGTCCTGCAAAGCTGGGAGGTTTGTTTCATCTCTATTTCTCCCGCCCTGAGAAAAAGCTTCTCGCAGTACAATACAAATTCCCACGACAGCAAGGTTTCGGATTTCAAGTGGCCGGAGCACCCAGCAATAGGAAATTCAGATCGAGTCCGAGAGCCGCATCCTGACTGGAGGTCATGGAGGCTAGGCCGCTGTGGCCAAGACGGTTGCCTTCAAAGGAGGTCAGTCATCGCCACTACTCATAGTAGTAAGTGGCACCTGTCTTACACAAACCTGCCTTCTGGCCAACAAAACAAGCTTTGGTGTTGCAGAGGGTAGAGAGTGGCGTAACATGAAGATGTGAAAAGAGACCTACCTTCATTGCATCCTTGGGCAGTTCCCTCTTCAGAGGCATCTGCCCTTGCTGAGTAATTGGGTGTTTGTAGTTTGTACTCAGCTGGTTTGTAACTGACTATTTCTATGTAGTGTGTAAATATTTATGCATATCACCAATATATGGTGATAAATTAAGTGTCCCATAGGGATGTTTACAACTCATTTGTTTGATGAATTTTTTTTTAAGGTTGAAAAGGGGAAGATCTGTCTACCTTTTTTTTTCTTCCTCTTCTTTTTTCTTTTCTTCCCAGAAATTGAGTGGATTGTTTATCCATCGAAACAATGTGATTTATCTGTAGTCTTGGTCCCTGAGAGTAAGCACTGCAGAAAGCAGTTGTAATTTAATACTAAGCCGATGAGAGGTGCATTGATTTTTACAGCAGGTGAAGATTATGCAAGAGTAGCCTCTAGCATTACTTGTGGAGCAGGGGAGGGAACTGTCTAATTTCTTGCCTGGTGGTGACAGTATAGATTTTTTTTTTTTTTTTAACACGACTCAGCAAAAATACTGTTCTGCGGGCATCATAGCAGGTTGCTTTAGCTTTTGATTTCCAGTTAACACATCTCGACAATTTTGCTATATCTAGGTCGTCTTTTTCCTGGGGACTGAGCATGTTGTTTATTTGCTCTTGTTTTTTGGAAGGAGAAGAGAGGGAAAGGTAGTTTTATTTTTAGTTCATTGCGGGCACCTTGTGAATATTTAATTTTCCCGTCCCCATTTGGTACACTTCTGTGATGGTCTGAGAACGGAAGAAACTCATTTTACCAATGGAATCTCAGTGTTTTATTTGCAGAGAACTTGAGTTGCTGCTGGGTGGATGTGTGGGGAAGGAGGAAGAGGGAAGGCAAGGAGAGCCAGGCATGTTCCTTGTTGTAGCTTTTCAACTCCTTTTGGTTTAAACTTAAACTTTTTCCTAAACTGCCCCTCCTGCAGAACCTATTGTTGAAAATAGTGGGGAATTCAGGCTCCTGTTTTCATTTATGACTCAGCAAAGTTAACAGACTGTGTTAAATTACTGAAGCAGCTTTGATGTGATTTCCTGTGTGTGAGAAGTGGAGAAAGCCAAACCTATTACGTTACATGTTACTGTTTGATGTAAAATAAAAGGTGCTCGCTTTAGTCCCCAGCTCCTAGTGAATACATCACTCCCATTTGCTTTCGTTACATTTACAGTGAGAACAGCAGAAGCAATCATTTAATCCTACGTAATACAGCTCTCTTTGGGAGAGCAGTACTTACAGGTGCTGCAGAAAAGAAGCGTCCCTTCGTAGAGGCAGGGGGAGGAGGCTGGCGATATAAAAGAGCGCATCTTCAGATAAAACTAGCAACCTCTGCAAAGGCTCCTGAGATGGTGGGAGTGACCGTGATTCAAAAACCTTGGTCTAGCACTGGCCCTGCTCCAAGCGCTTTGTTCTCTAAAGGTGCCCTGACAGGGACCTAACCTCCAGCACTGGAACAGGCGATGCCTCCTTAGCTGTAAGAGAAAGCGCCCGATGCTTCCCGTCAGCCGAAGGAGAAATCTCCCCAACAGTGGTATTGCTCTATCGCAGCTATTGCGAGCTTTGACAGACCGTGATTTACTTGGTGGGTGCAAGCGGGGCTTGTGCATCGTCCTCATGGTCGGCAGCGAGCGGCTGTGCCCTGCCCATTTTCCAGTGGTAGCTACATTGTGTGTTAGACTTTGTTTGCCCAGTTTAGGAGGCTGTGCTCCCTCTTAGCAGTTCTTTCCCCATCGATGGTTACAAGCAGATTGAGAGGCTGAATGTTAGCGCCTTGGTTTTTTAAAAGATAAATATCTACAGTGTGAGACACTAATACTGCAGGGTCCAGATTTCTTAGCCTCTCATTCAGTATGCTCCATTTTGTCGTTCTTCAAGCATCCATGGGAGATACGTATTATAACTCTGGTGAAATCAAAATCCGGTATGCAAAGGCATCACAAGTAACGTTATCCCTGAAGAAGGCTTTTCTCATTTTTTCTCCAGTTATTTTGAGGAAAACACTGCTCTCGTGGCACCGGCTGGCTGTCTACCTCTGTAAACCTTTTTTGCTGCTGTGAATCAGGATATACAGTGAAATTTTCTGTAGCAGAGGGAAGCCGGCAGTTGGGCGTCTGTTAATAGCCTGAAAGTAACTAATGAGGATGTGCAGTCGGAGCGATTGATTGAATAGCTGCAGTCCTGTGTGTTTCTTTTTCACTTGCTCGCTCGCTCGCTTGCTCTCTGCAAGCTGTGGGAAGGGAGGGGGATCGGAGAGACCCAGCTTTCTCTTAAGTGGAAGTAGCACGGATCCCCAGGGCCAGGCAGCCAGAAATGGAAGTTTAAGCTGCATCTGTCTCTTGAAAGGAAAACGGCAGGAGTTAAAATGTCACTGTCTGGAGTCACGGCTTACTCCTTTTCTTTAAGCTTCAGAAGATAACAATGGACTTTCTGCTAGGAAGTGATTTTTTCCCTCCCCGTGTTGGGGGATGTTTTGTGAAGCTGGATTCCTTTAAGTCTGGCAATTGAGCTGGAGATGGGCAGCAGTTGTGACAAAGGTATCTGTATGCATATGTATGTGTATCTAGCTATATATAAAAAATGCGTATATGTACAGTATATGTGTGTTTGTGTAGAGATTTTTAATAATGTGTATACTTTATTATGCTGCTATTCTAGTATTTATACTAGAAAAATATCTAAGTGTGTCTTTGTATGAATATTTGTGCTCGTCAGATCAGCCTGCATGGATTTAAGATGCCAAAGTCGTATCTTAGTAAGGTCATATTGCCAGAATGAGGAGAACTTGACCTATTTTTTTTATCTGCAGAGATATATATGTCATATTACCTGGGCAGTTATGAGTCTTCTGCTGGTTGCATGGTTTGAGCAAGTAGTGTGATCATATAAGACCGAACTTTGACCTTTGTCAAATTGTGTTCAGCTGTGACTAAAATTGAGCTTCCCTAGGTCTTGATTTTAGTTATCTGTTAATTACTTGTGTAAAAAAAATTTTAAAAAAAAAAAAAAAATTAAAAAATCCCCTAAAGTTCTCTGAATACTATCTCACAAACAGTAATAGAATACTAAATATGTTTGGGTATTGATCTTTACCAGCATATTTTATTTTACTTGCCTATTGCCTACAATCAAGTCAGATTCACAACCTTGAATCTGTCAGTGGAAATGCCATTGTAATATAGTAAGTAAATAAGATCTAGAAAAGCAGGTGAGTGTAATTTGGCAGTTTAGTAATGCACTTGAAACTTTGCTGAGGCGTCTGTCCTATAGAGCATAAAACCTGACTATTCCCCACCCCCCGCCACCCATTCACCTTCTTTTTCTTCTCTTCCTTAGAGGTCCCAGCAGAGAGATCTCCTCGCAGACGGAGCATCTCCGGGACCAGCACCTCTGAGAAAACCAACTCCATGGATGCTTCGAATACTTCTCCTTTCAAAGTGCCAGTAAGTGTGCCTTTCCTGCAAAGGAGGAATTTTTCTCATTGAATAGGAGGAGGAGATTAAAATATCACAGTGTGTAACTAAGCTCTGGAAAAAAAAAAAGACTATTTAGTTAATATTTCCAGTTGACCAGGAGGTATTGCTATCAACTGTCATGTATTATTAATGAGATTTCTGGTAGATCCGTAACGTGCTTATTTTCATTGGATTAATCTAAAGTTGCAAATAGTGAAATATCAGTGTTAATGCGGGCAGCGACCTATATAAATACTTTTGAAGTCGCCGCCAGGGATTGCATTACATGTTCAATTTTGACTAGGAAAAAAGTTACTTTAGGTTGGTGATAGCATGTTATTTTTCCCTCATGCCAGTGAAGTACATAGAAATTGAAATGGCTTTATAGTTTACTCAGAAGCTGATGAAATTTCTGCAGGTGTGTTAATTGCTCTTTAGCTCTTCATTTTTGTCGTCAGTTTGGTTGGCTGTGAGTCTGCATGAGGCTTTTTCAGCTAAAGTCCAGATTTTCTTGCTGTGTCAGTCTTTGGTCAGTGTATCCAAGAGCAAAAAGGCCTTTCTATTATTAGACTGAGGGCAAATGCTTCAAGTTAAAATGAGGTGCTAATTTTTTAACAATATTTGTTCGTGTTTTAAAATATCTAACTTCAATATTGCAAATATTTTCACACCCCTCTTTATTTTTGGCAAGTAATCTGCCTACTTTAAAACCTGAGGAAAAACAGGAGAAGAATTATCTAGTGAACATTAGGGGTTTTGTGTATTCTCTATAGACATGAGTACCGTTTCTGTACCTTAGTGTATATGTTCTTGCTTTGCACAAGATAGCACTCGTTTCTTTTAAGCACACTTCCTAGCTCCCTTTAGATCCAAATGTGTGTGAAACTTGGTTTGTGATTAAATCCTACATTGTGTCATTTTAAAAATAAAAAAAACAGCCAAGGATTTAATGAGAGCTATTTAAATTATGAAAGGGTTAAGGTTGGTCAGAGTGTATAGAATATATGGTTTATGTTTAAAACAACTTGTAAACTCGTGATTTACTGGAATTGAAAAAGGGACCAAGGAAGCAGTGAATATACTGGGTATCATATTTGGTCCCTTTTCGGAGTCATAGAATAACACAGATTGGAAGGGACCTCCGGAAGTCTCTGACCTCCCCCTCTTCAAGGCTGGACCAACTTGTATCTGGTTGCTCAGGGCGTTCTCCACTAAGGTGTTGAAAACCTCCAAGGATGCAGATGGCACACCCTTGCTGGACAACCTGTTCTGATGCTTGACTATCTTCATTGTGAAGAATATTGCTTTTGTGAAGGCTTTCTTGTCAGAACAAAACTTGAACTTCTAAAGTCTGTTGAAAGACCATGAATCACATTTTCCTCTAGTTCAAAAAATATCTGAAGTAGCTGTTAAAGCAGAATATATTGCTTAGCCTTGAGAAGAGAAAGCTCAGAGGGAAATCTTAGCAATGTGTATAAATACCTGATGGAAGGGAATAAAGACAATGGAGCCAGGCTCTTTGGACAAGAGGCAGTGAGCACAAACTGAAATATAAGAAATTCCATTTAAACATAAGTAAAATCTTTTTTCACTGTGAGGGTGATCAAACACTGGAACAGATTGCCTGGAGAGGTTGTGGAGTCTCCATCCTTGGAGATATATTCAAAAGCAGACTGGACACACGGTCCTAAGCATCTTGCTCTAGTTTACCCTGCTTTGAGCAGGGGGGTTGGACTAGACAATCTCCAGAGGTGCCTTCCCACCTCAGCTATTCTGTGATTCTATGAACTATCCTCTGTCATTTCAGTGACCTGTTTTCTGGGTGGTACTTGGGGAAAAAAGGGTCTTGGTCTAGTTGCACGTGAAGTTGTCACAAGAATGTTCTGTTATGTTAAGTTCTGAGATTTTTATGAGCTCACGGTCCACACAGTTCCAGGAGGATTTCTGAACTCTGAGAGCCTTCAAAAGTCCTAGCTTTTCTCGTCTTCATTTGTAAGAAATTCTCTGTCATCTTTGTCTTCATCTTTAAGTAATTGCCCTAGCATTTAGGGCCGTTGCATGCGTTGTCATAGTCTTTGTTTAACAACTGCAAGCTACATATCAGAAGTGTTTGATTATTATCTGTATTGGGTTTTTAAATGCCTCCTTTTTTCTTTGTTCCTCATTTTTGTACAGTTTTTTTAATGTTGATCCTATCTTTTAAGTAATGTTTTAATGTTTCTCTAATTCTTCTTTAATAGTTCTCTAATACTTCTTAGCTCCTACTCCCTTTCAAAACAAGAACCTTGGAGAATGTTTCTCATTTCCCCTGGCAGTGTATGGGGCTTTTAGGACTCTGGCAAATAGGCTTAGGAAGCAGTACGTGGCTGCCTTTCTTGGGCGTAAACCAGCAAAAAAACTAGAAGCTATTTGTGCCACGTGTAGCTGGTATTATGCTTCTTTGTCTGCTTGGCCACCTGTATACCCAGGAGCATAATGCACCCTCCTGTCTTTCTCATAGGGACAAGGCTTCTGGCTTTGTAAGTTTTGCTCTGAATAACCCATTTATATGCCGTTACTTCTTAGCAGGTTGTGGTGCAGGTGGGGGCTGAGATCACCCTGTTTTAAAACGTGCCAACTTCTGATCTGTTTAAAACGGCAAGCTGCAATTAGAAGTCGGATTGCTTAAGAATACCGATGAGCTCAAGCCAAAACTACTGAAATAAAACACCCTGTTAACTTCGTGGATTAGCACACATCTAATAGGTGGGTGATAAGATGGGGAGGAATCATGTTTCTTCCTTTGATTTATATTAAGAATTTCCCAGCTCTCAGAAGTAGGTAAGATGACTTGGGCGCCTCATGGAAGTCTCAGATCAGTGGTCTGAGAAGAGCTTCAAGTGAGAGATGTAGGGAGTGCCTATAATGGCTTTAAATTTGTGTGTGTGTGTGAGGTCATCTTTATTTCACAGGGATTTATTGTACATATAAAGAAGATTAATAATAAGAGAACTTGTGGTTTTGTTTTTCCAAACATTGATACCTACAGTAAGGTTGGAGGGCTATATGCAGCTGCAGTGTAGTGCTGCCTCGGTAATTCTTTCTGTGGACCTGACTCTGTGCCATACCTCTTCTGCTCACTGCTTGGATTTCTAACAGAAAGCAGCTTAAGGCAGGGGACAGCTCAACCTTCTTCCATGCTGATGGAAATTATGCTAAGACTTTAATAATAAGTTGCTTTTACAGCTTTTTAAGTTTGCCTCTCAGAAAAGCTATTTAAAAGCTGTCTTCTCAATAGGACAGTGGCTTCCAGCATGTTCTGTGTAGTTTTTTTTCCTTTCAAACGCCAGGCAGTGGTACTCACTCAGAACAAGGCATCTGTTTTTTTAATACTGCTAATTGGCATTTGTTTAGCATCTGGAATTTTGATTCATAACAGCATAATGGCCTTTAGGCGAACATTTCCTTGATGATACATTTTTTTAAGTAGTCTCTTCAGTGGCAGTGGTCAATGAAGGATTTATTTTAAGGTGCTGACATGTAAAGTTCAGGAAATCTGCCTTCCTACCTCCTGCATGTGCACTGGAGAAAAAGACATATGTTTGAATTTACTATTGTGTGAAAAGTAGAATTTCAGTAGTTATGAACATACTCTTTCTCAGGACTAACCACTACATGGACCAGTATGTAGAACGTGTTTGTTCTGGTTATCTCCCACCAACAGGGATAAAGTGGATTCTGCTGATGCTTACATTGCACAGCACAAGGCATACATACAGAGATAAGAGCTCTTGGTGCTTGTCCTTTCTTCTTCTTCCCCATTTCCCCAAATATTGTTGTCTGTAGTTAAAACATTAGTTTCCATCTAGGTTCCGTTGTGCTAACTGCCGTTTTACAATTTCCAAGCATATCTGGGAGGAATATAGAGAGAGAATGAAAGGGCACAAAAGGTAGGAAGATTGAGATAGGGAAGTGTGTGTCTTCTCACATATAGACAGATGTGTGCCATTTTTAGATACGCAAACATAGGAAAAGTCATATTTTTAATAATTAATATTATTTGACTGAACAAATAGGAAGGCAGACGGAACTGGCTAGAAGTAGGCATCGTGACACATAGGTGGGCGAGAAACCAGCTTTTCCCTTCCCACACACACTATGTCCTGGCAAAGCGTCTCACTCTAAGTGCATCCCGTTCCCTACTGTTCCACTGTGGAGGCCCGGTAGCACTGCGGCAACCTACCATTCTGTTGTTGCTTTGCCATTGGAATTGAGGGACCAGGGTAAATATGATATTATCAACATCTTCACACCTCCTGCAGTGGCAGGGTAGAGAGGAATTGCTAAACCACTCTTGAGACTCGCATTGCACTCTCCGATTTTTGCTTCTGTGGGGTAGGGTTGTTAGTGAGTGGTTACTACAAATAATATGTGATTCATCCATGTCTGCTGGCTATTAGAAAAAAAAGACGAGAAAGAGGCAAAGAAACAAGTGCAAATGAGATAGGAAAGCCAGAACACAATCTTTGACGTAAATAAAATTATTTTTGTAGTAACCCTGTGTGAATATGATGGGAAGACTGATACTTACAGATTGCCTTCCTTGGTTTGTTTCTAGTCGAGAGTATAATTGGATCTATAGAAATACTGTCCGCCTCTTTGCTCTTTAAGAGTACTGCTAAATGGAACAGAAGACAATGCAGCCAGCCTAAGTGAAGGTCAAAGCTTGATGAGATCTCGCGGCTGCCCAGCCTCATGTTTTATGTAGTCAGCGAGATTGTTGCTTCTCCAGAGCACTGCTCTGCTACCGTCATGCTGCCAGGTTAGGACAAGCCTGATCTCTTCTGGCTACATGACCTGACGGCATACAAGTACATATTTTTTAATTCTGCATCAGCACCAATGCAGAGATGGAATTGCTGATTTATATTAGTGTGAGGCATCACGGCATCCTTCATGGAAAACTGGCTGTGCTCAAATCTGTCGTCCCTATTGTAAGATTAACATTTTTCTTTCCACTTTCCACTCTTTTCTTACTGTAACACGTTTGTTTTCATCTGCTTTCATTTTTTTTCATTTGCATGTGATGTGTTGGCTTAGGTATTATTACATGGGTTTTGTGTCGTAAGGCATAAATGGGTGACTGGCTATCTCCAGGATGTTCACCAAGTTCTCATCTGTATCTTTATTCTGGGCTAATACTGTTCATAGGCTCTATAACCTTCACAGTATCTTTCTGCCAAAGCGGATTTGTTCATTACATCAAACTTAAGCGTTGAGTCAAATGGTGGGTATATGCAGTCCGTGACACCGTCTGGTGGACCTCAACAGCAGGAACATTTTTCTCATGTTTGGTGTAAATTTGACTTTATCTAATGAATGTATGTAGCTTTGAACACTGGGCACATTCCAGTTGTTCTTTGTTTAATAGTATCTAAATGTGTTCCAACTCATTCTATTCTTCACCTCCAAATCATGGCTTAGTCAAGTTGTGCAGAGTTTAATTAATGCATCCTCTGCAAATCAGTCCTTCTGGCCCTTTTATCACTTTTCTTGCTCTTCTGTTTTTAATTCCCTTCAATTGATTCTCCAAGTTCTGGTACTAAAGTTCACAGGAATGTGTGTTATCAGTTTCTAATTGCTCACAACCCTTTGTGTTATTTCTCTGTCCTCCCTGGCCCTCACTTCGCCCCCTAATTTAATATAGCTCAGTGTAATTAATGTGCTGTTTAACTTTTCTTCCAGATCATTAACAAAGATGTTAAACAGAAACAGTCATGCCACTATCCACACCACATCCCATTGGACCCTTTCTTCTACCTTGATACCTTATCGCTTGTTGTAATTACTCTTTTTAGATATTCCTGCAGCCAATTTGCAGGTTTGTGTTACTAGCAGAGTTCATTTCCATTAATTTTTCTAATTAGTATGTATGTTGTATTATCAAAAGGTATTCTGAAGTGTTGGGCTGCTTACTGGCTGTGTGCCAGGGGACTAAAGAGCCAGGGTCATGAAAATTATTGCCTCCTTCCTGACATGAGGGAAAGACAAAAATGCAGCCACCTGAACCGCAGTGAGGTAGGCTCGAGGCCATCACTTCTCCACGTACTTCACCAGCTGCAGCCGATGTGTTGACAAACTATTGTTTGATTAAACACCCTGATAGACTCAGGTGACCTGTTTCTTATAGTATTTACTGCTTATCACCGTTGTTTTGTTGTTCTCTAGACAGACTTCTGACCGTTATTCCTTAATTCCTGGATATCGGCTTTTAAGGATACTCTTTCCTTATGCTAGTGTCTGATGTGGACAGCTCCTGTGAAGGCAGCCAGGCTCTGCAGCCAGGCTCTGCTCCCAGTCGCGTCCATGCTAAACACCGTGCTGAATTGGGATCTGAAAAGCTGATGTAGCTTTCCCCAGCTATCTGGTAGCTCTTGTTTCTTCATGAATTTTTTAGTATGATTCCCAGTGACTTGGAAATTTGATTCCTTTAGTACTTTTGACTGCATATCATGCAGAGTACATGCAATCTTATGATAAATTTTATTAATAGATGTATTATCAATGTGTCCCTGTTGTGGTATCCTCTCCATTTCCTTGGTTTTCTTATTACCGTTCTTAAACTTGTTCATCCTATTCTGCATCCCTCCTGTGGCTATAGACAATTTTTCATTGGAAAGTTGAAATTGTTATCTGGCCAAATCTGCAGTGCTGTCCCATCAGGGGAAAAATATCTTCCTGATCCTTGCTGTTGATCAGCTTGTGTCCTGAAGCATGATAATTGCTCACTCTTGTTATTTTTAAACCTGACTAATGCAGCTACATATGTTATTCTTCCTTATATAAACACATAATCCTTTTTTAATCTTGCTGAAAAAATTTGTCTGTATAGTATCTTGTGATAGAAAATTCTATGGGCTGATTTATAGATAGCATTAGAAAAGGTCTCCTGACAATCAGTTAAATGTGCTGCCTCTCATGTTAAATTGCCCCTTGGTTTTCTTACGTAACAGGGTGCATGAGGAGCTTAGTTAATTTCCATTCTATTTGTTTTATACATTTATAATCCCTTCTTGCTTTTGTTTCTAAAATAAATAGCCCGTCTTTAAAACATATCATCTGTAAATCCCCCTCTTGTCTGCCTCTAATCAGTTTATACTTCTGGAGTTTAGTTTTGTTCTAGTTTTCTTGCTGAGATGAGAAGATCGG
>NW_009194328.1:138918-150025 GCF_000690835.1 Fulmarus glacialis
AGTGTGAAAGCTATGGCAGATTTACATAATACCACGTTACTTTTATTGTGCTTTATCCTTTGTTTATATGTTCAAACATGTTTTTTATTGTTCTCTGCCTGTGCGCAAAGCACCTCTTCAGTGACATAGTGCCAGGCTTTTTGGATGAGTTGATGGTGGTATTTGACTGTTGTAAGTCACTGTCTTGTTCTTTATATTACCACCAAGGTGTATGTATAGTTGTTTTCATCTGCTCTTCTACTGTGTGAGTGGCTGAGAGCCTTTTCAAAGGTAGTCACTGCTAATATTTTAATAGTGAGTGTTCCTGGGCTCATAAGCAAACTTCTCCACCTCCTTGCCAGTTATATTGGAGTTTTGTTGTTCTACAGGGTGTAGTAAACTTCACCATGTTTGCTCCTAATCCCTGGAATATCCTGCTAGTTGTATCTTTGCATTTTATGACCTGGCTATCTTCCCCTGCTTCTTTGCTTCCCAGAGCTTTACAATGTTATGGCACAGGAGAGCATTTTCGCTTGGCCACAATTATTTTTTTTTTCTTGATAGCTGCTTGTGAGCAACTTGAGAAATAAAATGCTTCGTGTAGTAACAATGTGTGGTAGTTGGGTCGCAGTTCTGCTGTTGTCCATAGTCACTTGAGTGTCAACCTTTGTACCCATCCAGTCCTTCCCCTCAGAGAGAACAAGTCTCATCGCTCTGTAAATGAAGTTACCCACCTGCTGTTATTAATAATGCATTAGTGCTCCTCATCGAGAATTATAGATGTTCAAGATGCATTACAAGCCTCTAAAAGGCAATGTGTTTGTCCCCAGAAATACCTAATGTAGGTAACAGTGCTGTAACAGTGCTGCAAAGCACAGCACTGTATATAAGATGAACCTTTATTGTCACCATTTTGCCCTGGGTTTTGTTCTTTGAAACTTCCACTAATACCATTGCATTCTATCGAAGGATAATTTGTGTTATAGTTATATATGGTTTTATTAGTTCATGGCTGAATTAACCTTTCACTTTCAAAACAACAAAGACAAACATTATTTATTATGCATGTGCTGTTCTCTCCAAAGTGAAGAATCAGCGCGTCTATAGGGAGCAATAGTCGAAGAGTTGTGTAGTTCGTACTTGGGCTGTCTTTGAATTTGTTGGGCAGTTCATGTGCTGCTCTATTGAGATTAAGGACAGACAGACAGTTGTCATCTTTGGCACGGAGTGAGCATTTCCTAAAGCCGAAGCTGCCCTGAACAACAGCCATTCCTGAGTTTAAAATACTTGGGGGTCAGAGGTTCTATACCTTCCCTGTGCAGCTATGGAGGGAAGTTACAAAAGCCTGCTGAATTTATCACTTCTCCTGTAGCGATTTCTTCTTGGCAGAGTGAGAGAGATGAGTTACTTAACTTCCAGATGAGATGAATAGAATTCTCAGTGGGACTGAATTATTTTTAGATGTTGTATCATTGGGTTTTCTTACCCCAGTGTTCGATGCTTTTGGCTGAGATGATGAACCTGCTCTGAACCTATTCCACATGCCTGATAGAGTGCGTGCTTGTACTCTCTCTCCCCCCCCATCTCTCTGCTCCATCCCTGTTCCCCTAAACCTGTGGTTCTGAGGGGAATTTGTACTGAGCTTTGTTCCATTAGGTGTGGACCATCGAATCTGTCTCCTGAGGGATTAAGGCACAGTTCTTCTACAGTTATTCTCTCACTGGACTCCTCTTAAAATACTGCATTTACACAGTACTGATCTTTTCAAATTGCATCCTAGCTAATTTATCCTACCAAATATTTTGTACTTTTTTTATTAAGAACGTAGTCTCATAACTTCTGGCAGTTTGGGTAATAAGTTTACATCTTTTTGTCTGAGGGTGTTTCTTTAAGCAGTAAAATTCCCACTGTTTTTAAAAATGTTCCATGATGATTCTTAAGGCTCAGACATTTTGTTACATTTAGGTATAAGAACCAAACAGCAGTGTATTTTGTGTTGAAATAAGTATTTAAGAGAAATACCTAGACAATAAGAAAAGAAGTAATGGGAGTTTTTGTCTTTTTTTATGGTACAAGCTACAGTTATTAGTATTGGCAGGGATTTCTTCTCTAAAGAAGGAAAAGGAAAAAGAAATTGCAGTTGGATGGTATTGTTGCAGATAGAAGTTTATTTTTCATCACTACATCTTTTTTATATCTGCATTCAGTATTTAAAAGTATTTCCTTTGGCAAATGAAAGTCGAAAAGCTCTGCTCAGTTCTGGCATGTGTAAATTTTTCATGCTGCTCCCAGGTTGTCCATCTGTAAGCACTGGCCCTGCATGAACTGCCAGCAAGGTGCAGAGAGCAAATATTGCAAATGTTTTCAAGTCTTTTGAGGATGACCAATAAGTACACTCTTTGTTTGAATAATTTTTATCCTTATGTTCTTACCCTAATTTTTTTTTTTTTTTTTTTTTTTCAACTCTGGATAGCCTTATTCAACACCAGATAGCATATTTATTTCATTAGGGAATAGATTATGTTCAATTAAACCAAGAACATGTTTCACTAATGTTAAAGCAATGCCAACTTAAAACTGTGCATGCACACAAAAATGAATATTCACGGTCCCTCTCTGAGTGGGATTTGGAATGATTCAATATAAATACTTTTGGACCCCTGCTGAATTGGGTCAGCTTTGTCTTATTTGCCCTTAAGGGGAGAAAAACATGTTATTTCGTGTTTGCAATTTGAGTAGCCTGAGAGATACTGGAATGAAGCCAGGGTCCACCAGATCTGAATCCCTGTAGTTGGGTTTGTTACCTTTTATGCTGAGAGGTCAGAATATATGAAAGTGCCTTTGAAAGTGCTATACATCCTCTACTTGAATTCCAGCAATGGCCCTGAGAGAAGCCCAAGAGCATGTATTGATTACGGGGTTTTTTCAAAGGCACTTTTTCAATACCAGGACCAAGAAAAGTGCAGGAACACGGGTACAGTTTGAGTGGCACACACAGCTAAAAACACTTCTTCCCTTTTTTGACAGTACTTTTTCCCCCAGCACGCTCTGTAGATTTGTGGGGATTTTTTTGCAGTATCTAGATATCAGGCCTTTTCTTTTCCACTTTATTTCCTATTTCAGGAGAATAAAGCAGCTTTTGCCCCTGAGGAACCTGCTGGCTGGCAAGCCTCAGAAATTGAAGGGCAGCCTGAAGTGTAGCACTTCCTTCAGATGCAGAAAACAGATTCCCTCTTCCTTTGTCCCCTGCAGCACCATCCCACCGGGCATCCCAATTTCTCTGTGCTGCCCGTGGACAGGCACGTGTCAGGCTCTGGTGTGTGTGAGCAGGTTGTTTCCTGCAAGGTTTCAAGAAGGGTTAGGATACAGGAGTGAATTGTGTGGAAGAAGAGGGACCAACTGAACGTAAAGGGACCAAGAATAACAGAATGAGGAAAGGTGGAGTGGGGTTGAAGGGTGTGCTGATTTAAAGGGAAGAGGATACATTTTGTTTCAAAAGGAGCACTAAAAGTATGGGAAGATAAAGGCAAATATGAGACTGGAAATTTGGTTTAGAGATGCTTGCACTGTATATCTTGAACCTGACCAAATGCAGGCTTTGCTGTTCGGAAGCAACTTCTTTTCCAAGAATTAACCTGGCATCCACTGATGAGAAGAGGGCGATAGCCCTTTCCTTTGAATACTGTAGAATCATAGAGCCGTCCAGGCTGGAAGGGACCTCGAAAGATCACCTGGTCCAACCTTTTGTGGGAAAGGGAGCCTAGATTAAATTATGTAGCACCCTGTCCAATCGTAGATAAACCTCACTTTCTTCCTGAAGAGGTGAAAGAGATGTGAGATTTTTCAGACTAAAACATTACGGATAAAGTCATCTTTTGTGTGGCCTAATTCTTATGAGTCTGAGAGATGAACAAGTCTCATACTTCAGCCTGGCAGAGTCACCTGGAGCCAATAAAACACTCTTGCTTTGTCGGTGTTCTGCATGGAAAAGAACAGGAGACCTTGTTTGTCTCCAATTTGCTGATTTCTGTATTACAGGAGGCAGCTGTGGGCAACATCTGTCACCTGTCCCAAACGCGGCTTGTGGCGGCTTGCCTTGCGAATGTGTTCAAAATTAGCTGTACTCGACTTCTATCCTAGCAAAACACAGATGATGGGAGAGAGGGCTGGCCCTGGCTGGTTATCACCATCACTAGACCGTTACTAAAGTACGGCTGTAGATCTGTTGGTTCGATCCACACCAAAAGAACGTTCACTTTGAGCAAATTCTACCAACCTATAACCAGTCTATAATACTCTTAACAAACGTGGTTTCTCTCACATGTGTTTGGTAAATCTCCCGACAGCGGTGCACAGGGTACCGTGGCTCTGTGCAGCTGTTCTGTGAAGGAGCAGAACAGATCGGGCCAGTAAAATGTTGCTTAATCCTATTGGATAAAGAACCTCTGTATTTGCTCTGATAATGCCAAAGAATGTATGTGCATGTATGCCTGCAAGCCCTGGAAATATTTTGACACAATATGGTTTATTTAAAATGCATATTGTGCTCGAAGTAATTTAAAAGGCTATAGGAGAAAATCAGACGATTAGGTGTTGAAATATTTCTGTGATTTCCCCACACATGTACAGATGCACACCCTCCTTTGTACATCAGTGGTGAGATGTACTCGTAATACAGCAGTAGCTCTTGGTGATATCTACAAGGAGAGAACTATGAGGAGAGGCTGAGGGCATGTTTATCTGGGAAAGAAAAGGCTAAGGGGTAATATAAGGCAGCCTACTGCAATGGAGAGAGGAATTACAAAGGTGACAGAGCCAAACTTCTCCCCGTAGTGGCAGATGCTGTAATGAGGCAGCAGCTGCACATTGCTGCTTGGGAGGTTTTTGTTGAACACAAGGAAAATTTTTCTCACTGGAAGGGTAATGCAGCACTGGACTGAGTTGCCCAGAGAGGTGGTAAAATCTCCATCACCAGAGATTTTCAAGACTTAGCTAGACACAGTCAGAGTTAGTCTGGCCTGGTGTTGGCAGTACCCCCCCATCGAGCAGGAGGCAGGCTAGGTGATCCCCAGAGGCTCCCTCCAACTAACATGTCTTTGGTCTGCGATTGTTTGGTGAACAATTGTAGTTCAGAAGACACATTACTTTAAGATTTAGTATTTTTAGATCACAGGTAGATTTTTGAGTTGAGTTTTGCTTCAAAGCAATACCAGGACTGGTATCTGAAGTTACTAGTATGTGAAATCTTTTGAAATTTTCAATTTTTGCTAGTGAGACTGTTGAAATTACAAATTATTGTGAGACTTACCTATATCTAAATTAAAAAGGACAACTTGGGTGCAACTGTGGGTGCAATAGAGGCTCATAATAAAAAGACATCTTGTACTCTTAACCCGACCAAGAATTAAAAATGTGGTGTTTAAAGGGGAGGTAGGAACAGATACTGATATCTAAGACTACTCCTTATTGAATGATAATTGTGGGGTTTTGGGTCTCTTGTATAATAGTTGTAATTCATTGAAGTGCACCTGTAATGTGAGTAGTGCTAATTATTGCAATTTGAAGCTATCACATATTGGAAGTGTCATTGACAGTCTAGCCCTGCCTTTCTTCCTGCTCAGAGGAATCCCAATACAGCACGTTCTGTAACCGTTGTCAGAAGGAATCACTGCTGAATTTGGACTCAGTGACAGTGCATTGATTGATTTATTACTGGCATCAGTCTCCCTGTTTCACTTCTGCAACTTCTCATTTTAGGGCTTCTTCAGTAAACGTCTGAAAGGGTCCATCAAGAGGACAAAGAGTCAGTCAAAGCTGGACAGGAACACAAGTTTCCGTCTCCCATCTCTCCGCAATGCTGATGACAGGTAAGGTTCAATGCATCTCCCAAAACAATCTCTCCTCATCCAGAGGCACTTCACAAAATCTACATGCAGCATGCGTACGCTCTCACAGAATGAGAGCAAGGAAGGGGATTTATTGTTAAACCGGCAGATGGGTGGGTTTTGGGCTGACATTGGTATATTAGAAGTTATATAGTATACAATGTACCGCTGAAAACTTTGACTGCTCTTAACAGCTGATGAAAAGTTCTGTTTAGGCATATGGGCTCAAATACCTTTTTCTGCATCTGTTTCAAATAATCTGCAGACTTTAAATTTCATGATACAAAACCATTGGATTCATCAACTTTAGAGAAACTTGTCTTGAGGCATGCAATACTTACCCACAGATCAGTGCAGTGGCCAATATAAGGAATTATGCTGGTGCAAGCAGATCAGTTCAGCTAGCACTGGCAAAGCACAGAGACGTACGGTGCAGTTCAGGCACATTAAGAATCCTTGCTAATGTCAGTCTACTGTATAGTTACTGCAGTGTTACTACAATGAACAGACAGTCTGTTTTTCAGAAAACTGGAAGACTCAGTAACTTCTGACCATCTTAGTGCTCCATTTGGTATGTTCTTGCTTGTTTAGTTTCTGGCTGGCAATCCAGGTTGGGAACGGATTGTATATGAGGCAGGCAAAAGCTCATACAGTTTTTCCTAACTATTTGTAAAGTCTCTTGATTATTTTCATTAATGCGTTACATTCCATAGTAGCCCAGCAGGAGAACTAGACTAAGGGAAAAATTGGTTGCCCTGTACTTAAGGCCACGGCAGGCTTCTGTGATTTTGCATTGTTTAGTGCATTTTCCCTTCTCCTTTAGCTGAGTTGAATTCATTAGTTGTATCTGTCATGCTGTGCTGCTTCTATCAATGGTGCTATCTTCTTCATCTGAAAAGCAACATCATAAAATCATGGAGATAGCAAGGCTTTGGTCTTGTTAACTTCAGGAGTTACAGAAAAGACTGCTGCTTACCAAATATGACTAATGATGTGGATGATGTTGCTCCTATAGTCATAGTAATGTCCACCCAGTCTCTTTTCATTCAAGTTTTGTTATAAATCTGTATTTTCAGGAAGTTGCAACATGGCTATAAAAAGCAATTCAGTGAGCATAAACGTGTTAAATAACACCACCATGTGATAAAGTACCTGTTATTTTTACCATTGTTTGTAACCAGCTTTGGTTGAAGTTTTGTAATGCAAAAATATCTTTGCTGCAAATAATGTGTTTGTCTTTCCTTAACTTGGTACTCATGGTGAATGTGGACTGATGATACTTCCTTTTGCGGTGTAAGGAAAATGCTGTCGTTCTGGGAAAGCCAATAAATTTAGCTATAATTAATCCCTACATCTTGAGTTTAAGACATGATATTATACACAGCAAAGCCACCTTCTCTTTAAAACTGGATCCCCCTCTATTCCCTGCCAGCATGAGCACGAATTGTCAACTAGACCTGAATGAAACATGGATTTTCTCTGATTGCTTGCAAAGCATAAAATCCAATGCATGCGGTGATGGCGTTAAGCATAGCTGGTCTGTTCTGTCAGCCTTCTCAAGTCTCCTTGGCATGGATTTAAAAAGGAGGATCCAGGAGGAAATGAACTGAGAAGTTCCAGTGGCAGAGACCACGTAGAGGTTTGGGGGACAGAGCCCTGGTAAGCCAGTGTTGTGCAGGACGTTAGACAGGGACAAGACGGTGGTTGCTCTTTACTTTCGATCTGGTCACCCTCCTCCTTTGGCCTGCTACACTAGCCTTATAGCAATGCATCTTGCATCTGTAGGGCAGGAGATGGGACAGTGTTTTGCGGGTTTTGTGACTTGATATGGTCGCTTGCTACTAATGGAATGAAGCATTTTTGTTAACCAGTCCATGTGATCTTCCTCCTTTCAGAGGTATGTGTGCTGAAGTGAACAGAGGGCACAGTTTGGAGGCAAGTGAGATCATTTGAGAGTAGCAAGCTATGTGGAAAGCAAGCTGAGCTGAAGTTTATTTGGAGATAAATCTTTGCACAAATGAGTATTGCTGTTCAAAAGCATAAGCCTCACCTCAAGCTGGTTGAAGCCTGGTGCTGCAGGTGAGGGCCACAAATTGCTGATAACGCTTTCTTTCCAAAAAGAACTTAACAGCACTACTCAACCTTGTAGTTCCCTTTTGTTGGAAAGATTGAAGGTTTAATGGAGTTCTCTTTGCATTTGTAGTCTTTGAAAGTTTATGGTTAGAGATATTACTTTTCTAATGGTATTTTATAAATAAAACCATAAAATAAAATGGATATAAAGATAAAGCAAATTCAGTTCCACTGTGAAGTGAAACTTGCCAATAATTTCTCCCTTCCCTCCCATATGTTTCACTCTGTATCTAAGAGTGCCTGAAAAATGCAATCGGTGGGTAGAATAGCAGGAAAAACAACTTGGAAACCATGTGGGAATGAAGCACTGAAGATGAGGAACAGATTAGTATATTGCGAGGAGATGGGCTTGAGAAAAGAGGAGGCTAAAAAGATTGACTTGTGTTTAGAATTATGCTGTTGTTTGGGATTTTTCCAATGGGACAAATCAGGGACAACTGTTTCTGCGTGAAAGAAGATAACACATAGCAGCTGACTCTTAATTCATGAGAGGGAATTGCCATTCTTTCACCTTCTGCTCTCCCTGCTTTCTGTATGAGTCTCAATCTGTTGCAGTAAAAACTTTCCTGTCCTACCCCGGTGAGTCAGCCCTCTCCCATTTTAAGCGGGTGATGCTAGGTGATGTCATGGTGTTATACAGGTTTTCAGGGCCAGGTTGACTGATAGCATCTACCTTTTCTTGCTCCGACAAATACAAGAGCCCTGCCTTCAAAGGAAGTATCATATAGCTTTATAAATTAAAACCCTGCAAGGATTAGAAAGAAATAAAGGCTGCTGTCATGTTGCTTTTCTTGTGCTTTTGAGGTGTTTGGGTCTTGTTAAGAAACAGGAGACGTTTATAGATAAATACCTGTAAACTTCTGGAGTGAGGAAGATTAGTTATCCTGGTGCACATCAAGATTTGGGATGCTGTAACACTGCATGCCATTCCAGATGGTGACAGAGGATGGATGCTGTCTGTTCAGAGTGCATTTAAAATAGAAAGGATTCAGGAATGCTGAAGGAAGAAGTGAGGGAGATAAGTTGCAGATTTTTTTGTAATCAGATTTTCTGTTTCAGCAGAAAGCAGTTGGCCAACCTACTTTGTCTGGCTTTTAAACTTCATTTCACTGTGACTGGGTTAGTGGATGGGGAGAGGAGAGAGCTGCGGTGCCCCTCCGGAAACGAGCCCACTGTGGGTCAGCATCCAGGTGCCCTGCATGAATCCACAGCCTCTCAGTCTGTATCACTTCTATTACTCCAGGTTCAGGTTGTTTGCTGGGTGATCTGTTTTACTTGAAAACTGCATGGTTTGTCTTCACAAGGCACTAACGTGAGAACGCTTAGACTCTGCTTGGTTGTGACCCACGCCAGATGTGAACGAAGCTCTTCAGACATGTGGCCAGTAGGGCCTCTCACCAGGTTATCAACCGCTCTCGCCATGAGGCTATCTGGCACCATGTTACCATATCATCTCTCACAGCTTTTCTAGCCTGTTTCCCACTGCATTCTTTGAGCTCTTCAACCCACACATTTGTCTCTAATATTTTCTCAGTGTCAGTAATATATAAAACATGTAAAAAAGCATGAGAAAAGACTTAAGGAAAATTACATTTGAAAGGAGAGACCAAATTAATATTTTTAGTTTGCGGTCAGGAATTTGAGAGTATTTCCAAGTGGACCAACGGTTCTTGCCTCAGTTTTGTTCATGGCAAGGGAGCGAAGATGGTTGAAACTGCCTGCATATGGTCTCAGCGACTGCAATAAAGCTCTGCGGACAGCTGGGAGGGTTTTGCTCTGTTGGGATTTACTGCCACGTGGGAATCCTCCTGCTTTACTAAAAGTCATTTTATGGCATTATCAGATAGTCGTAGATGAGCGCAGGATCCGTTGTGTGCTTGCTCAGAATGGGCTCTGGCAGGTTGCAGGGAAGCAGGTAGCCATGGCTCTGGGATTCATGGTGAAGCGGTATCGCTGCTCAAACGACAGCTTTTTCTACTTTCGGTAAGTTCTCGCTCCTCCCTCCTGGTTTCTTTGCAGTACGAAAATAGCACAGATCGTATAAATAATAGAAGCAGATCTTGCCATGGTTTTTGTATGCATTCATTCTAATTTAATCATGGTTTTAAAAAAAAGGTGGGTGATTTTTATCCTGATTTAGACGTAAGGATAAAAATCAATGTTGCACAATGCGTTATTAAGTCTTGACTCACTCAGAGCTTGTATTCATTCAGCCTATCTGTTTCTATCTGCATACTGGAGTATGGGGAAAGGGGAGGAGTGGTTTGTTTCCGGAGAGACGTCTCACTCCTGGTCTGGTGAACATATTTCTTTCAGCCAGTTTTTTCATTCCTCATACAGTTGTTTGCTTTTCAGTGAAAACTGAACAAGATCTCAATGTTAAGCCTATTGTCGCAAACCTTCACCTTTGTGCTAGACTGCTCTGTCCCACCTGCAAGCTCACTTGACCCCTTTATAAAAACATACTTCTTAATGGATGATGCTTTTCTGCAAACCCCGGGCTCCTCCACACAGCATTCACCTATAAATCACTTAGCAGTGAAACGAAACTGAATCGGTTAAGCATCTCTGGTCCAGCAAAACAAAAGAATTTGAAACGTTGACAGCAGAGCCCACGATTACAGTAGAGCGAGGAGAACGCTACCACTGTGAAATTCAGCAGCCTCTCTGGCTGCACCGAATGAGGTGCCTGTTAGACAAGCTGTGATCTGCAGGGAGAGCAGGCAGACAGGGAAGGGCTTTGCAAAGCCAGGATTCAAACAATGAGGCTTTGGGTAGGGTCTTGCAAAAAAAGGCCAGAATCTCAATGGAAGGCTAAAGCAATATGCTCAGGAAAAGCCCGTGTTTAATTGCAGCTGAGTAGAACTTGCATCTAAAGAAGTTACCCTAAGTTTCTGAGTTAAAAAAAAAAAAAATTAATAATGAAACTGGTTAGACTTGTAGAATTGTTGACCAAGTAATGGGATTTTCTGCTAATTGGCAGTTGGAAAATGAAGCGGGGTGTGGTGCCTACAAAATGAACACTTGCACGGGGAAACCTGATGCTGCAGCACTGGTAGAGCGCACCTGTATTGCAGATGATGTTGCCGACGTTAGGGTCCAGTTCAGCA
>NW_009194328.1:150043-175614 GCF_000690835.1 Fulmarus glacialis
GCAGAAAGTTCACTGCATTACAGTCCAAGCTCTCTCCTGTGACTTTGCGAGTATGGCTAAGTATTGAATTCAACTTTCTGATCTCGGGGAGTGTCTCTAAACACACGGGTATTGTGCTGGAATTATTTGAAGCATGCAGGCATACAGTTTCGCGTAAGACCAGTGGAGACATGGCTTTAGCTGGGTGCTTGGGCTGAACAAAAAACTCTTTTCAGAATTCTTTGCCTTCACACCAGTTTGGTAAAGGAAACAGATTATGGGATTCTGTTCCTTGGTAGTTCATTTCTATACATTTATTTTTTATCTTTTGGATTATTGATGTCCACAGGCTTGTTTTCCAAGCAATATAGTGCTCTCCCTGGTAAGCTCAGTAATTGAAAGTCTTTTGTGCTTTGTAGGTTGGCTTTTAAATAGGTCAAAATCAGCAGGAGAGCTTCATAACCAGAGCAATTAGGATTTTAACCCTTTATCTTACATGCCTAATAGAAGTCGACTAACAGGCTGCTGTGTGCCACGGGCGGCCATTGAAAGCCAGAGGTTTCTAGTTCCCGGCTTACAACCGAGATCTTCCTATAGTGGAAAATTACAGAATTATGGTGTGCAAGGAGAGAGGGTCAGCTTGGGGTTGGGCCAGCAAGATGGTGTTGTTGAAGAGATCTTTTTCAGTAGCAGTCGCATGCTGCTGCCAGGTCAGTGGTTTGGGGCATTGGCTGGGCTCTGATTTAGAAGGAAATTATGCAGCTCTGAAGACCAGTACTCCAAAGCATGTGAAAAGAGGTGAGAAGTTTAAAATGTTCCCTGACGTGCTGCTCCTTCACCTGCTTTTCCCGATGGAAAGAAATTACGGAGAATACCTATGTAAGAATTGTTCGGTGCTGTTGGTAACTATTTGCTCTGGACTCATATGTCATCCTGTGCAATCTTTTTGTTGTGTGCAGTAGTAGATAGAAAAAGCAGCAGGAAAAAAAGTTGATCATCGGAGGTTAATTGTAATTTAAAACAGGATTTGTGTTGTTAATGGAGCTGTTTAACAGAAACAGATTTGTACAAACAACCCTTCCCCCACCTTTTGCATGTGCGATCTTCCTGTTTACAGTAATCTGCTTCTCTGGGATTACCTCTCTCTTAACAGAGGCTCTGAGCAATACTCATTTTACCAGTAGCTTCCTACCTAATACAGGAAAGACCCTGTTAATCCAGCCCCTTTGCTGGACATTGGGAAGTAAGTTAGTGGCATCTATGCAAAAAGGAAGCCAGCAAGCAATTTTTCTTCATTGTTACAGCTTCAGAATATCAGATGAGGCTTTAACGCAGCAGAGAACTATTATTTCTGTATAATTGTTGCCTATATTGATTGTGATGCTGCTGATTTAGGCACAAGTCAATGATTTGCTTTGCAGATCTATCAATAGATGAAATATATAGCATGGTGCTTACAAATTAATGCACTTGTGTTTGTAAATGTGTGTGGTTGCATCTAACCAACAGCTTTACGACATTGCTGTGGTGTTTATGGAAGATAAAGTGCCAATTCTAAGCCACTTAATCAGTTTATTGAGCTGTTTTAAATATGGTAACTTCAAGGGATTGCTCGAACAGATAGATGTTTCTCTGCCCCAGGACCCTGAGTCAACAAAACTAACCGTGCTCCAGCTGATCTGCAACAAAACAAAATGTTCAAAGCTAACTAGTTAGAAGAGCAATGAAGCAGAATAGATGCTACTAAAAGATTTAACTTGCAAGATGGGATGCGGAGGCACGGAGAACAGTTGCTGTGTGTCCCTGCCGTTGCCCTCGCCCTGTCCCCAAAGGCTGTTCGGAGGCATTCTTGGAAGATGCCTCCCTCTCTCCCGCTGTCTTTCGCTGTCCGGGTCTCGTTAAACTCGTTGTAGGAAAGGAAGAGGAGGGACTTCTTTCTTTCTGGAAAGGTCACCTTTGCCACGTCTGCGGAGCGGCCTCCCGTGCCTGCTGCCTCTCCCGGCTGCCGGCCCCCCCTAATCTCCTTACCGGAGGCCGCACCATGGCAACACGCACCCGGGAGCCTCTTCGTGTCACCCGCGGGGCCGGGTGGGAGCACAGCCGACGAGGAGAGAGATTTCTTTACCGGTGCGGCTGTGACTTTTCTTCTTGCCCCAGCGTATCTGCCTGGCATGATGCTCGTCTGAAATTTGTAACCTAAGGCTTGAGGAAGAACTCCTCCTGGATTTTTGTGCCTTTCTTCCTCTCCCGGCAGGATTCATTGTCTGAGATGTAGCCCAGAGAACGAAGTTTGAAAGGAAGGGCTGTGACATGTGGCACCACTATGATTTGGGGATGCACTGCTAAGTGGCTGTACAATTGTTTCATGTAGGTGTGCTTGATTTGTCTTACTGCAAGTGCAGCCTCCGCTTAACTGGGATTTGTAAAATCTCTTTTTCTTTCTCCTTTATTTGGTAATTATTTTTCTTTCCCTCCTCTTCCCCCTCTTTGTGACAACTCCATGCTTTCCTTCTCTGACGAGGAGCTAAGGCGGGAGTTGGCTGCAGGCTCTCAGCCAGCTCCCCTGCATCGTGCACCGAAGTACTTTGTTAGGACTGGAATTGCTGAGAGTTTGGGATAGGGACAGAAGCCAAGTGACCTCAGCAGTGCTTTCTTGAGAGGAGAAATTAGAGAGGATTTTGCAGAGATGATATTAAAGTGGTGTATTGTGGTGTGTTTATTTTAGACTTGCCCTACCTTAACTGCAGCAAGTGTTCAATTATACATGGCTGAGGTTTTAGGTTTGCGTTGGTACAGCTGCTGCTGTAACCTGTTATAACAAAGCATGCACAGTGCAGCCAACGCATTTGTACCAGTGCTGCTGTTTTGCATTTGAAATCAGTGTCTTTGTAATATCCCTCTGATGAAAGGTTTTTGCTGCCTGCACTTAGGTCATTCAATATATTAAATGGGAACAAAGTTCTCCCGTACTGCTTAATAAATCTTATCGTACATGAATCTACTAGAATACCTTCAGCATTTCATTTTGTACAGAAGAGCAGTCAGATGAACTCTGCTTGTTGCTTTACGTGTATCCTTCGTGATACCCAAGTTTTTGTTAAGCAGCCTTAGAAGTACTGAAGACGCCTTTTCTGAATGTGGGGTCTTTTTCCTTTCTGTTTCCCTGTAGGATTGCCGAATGTGGGTTTTTTTTCCTTTCTGTTTCCCTGTAGGATTGCTCAAGGGTAGGAGGAATTTGATTTTGCTAAGGTTACAAAATATGAGGATTTTTTGTATAAGATATGTGAGGAGAGTATATAAAACTTACTTATTTTTCAAAATATATAAGATATGTGAGGGGAGTATATAAAACTTACTTATTTTTCAAAATTAAGGAAGCTGTTAGAGGTAGCTGTGCTTCTCACTTGTCCATAAATACATTTTTTTTTAAACATTTTCCATTTGATACTGAGTCTTGATACTGGGAATTGAATAAAAGAGGAAATACTATGAGGACAAACACAGGTGAGAAAGCATCGTTTCACAGCATTGCTTTTCTCTGCGTAATGTCCAGACAACTGATGCCTTCCTACTTTCACATCTGTTCTTTGTGCTCAGTCACACTTGCTGCATATGCAGCCGTATTTGTGGACACACTTTCTTGGATCACTGAACAGGCATAGGGACCAGCACGAGCTTCGGTATCTTAACAAAATCTAGACCTGCCAGGTAAACAGCTCCTTTTCTGCTAAGCTGGGACTCGGTGCTCTTCCTCCTTGTTGGTCGTCTGTGAAGGCTTTGACTGAGTTCCAGTTCGAGGAAAAATAAGATGCATGTGCACATCATGTTTGTCTTTTGAAGTAGAAATGCTAGTTGTGCCTAAAGTGTCATATGACTTTATTGCAGAAGCTTGTAGTCCAGGTGTCGGTTTGGAGTTAGAAGAAGCACAGGTGAAGCCACTGTCACCTATAAATCGAGCACAGTTTTACAGTGCTGTTTGACAGCAGAGCTCCCTACTATGTATGAATGTTGCATTAGATCAAACTGGGAGAACACAGAAGGTGTTAGAGCACATTTTATAATGTTGCTGTTGGCTACAAAAAACTACGGCACAGTGGAAGGAGGGAGATATGTCTTTGAGAAGTATTCAAGAACTGGTGGGGGCAAAGAGAAGACTGCCTTGATAAAAAGGTACTGCGAATTTGGGAGATGCCAGCTCTGGTAGAGCTCAGAGATTTACAGGCCAGTCAACTGAAAAAGAGAAGCAGTAGGTGTTAGTGAGGGGAAGTTAAAAGAGAATGGACGTATCAAAAAAATTGGAAACTGTTAAAACTGGAAGAAGCAGCTAAAGAAGAAAATGCAAAATTTAAATGCAGGTAACTGATTTGAGCATTGTGAAGTGGGAAATAATTCACATATTTGACTTCAGTGTAAAGGCTTTGTATATTAAGAAAAATCAAGTGTATTGCAGGAGGATCATCTGCTCTAATGAGAGTAGCTATCGTTCTGCATTGGTTTAGAGATTGGTGTGCTTTTTGCTGCTAATACACATAGATAGTAGAAAATATTTTCAGTAATATATCCAAACCTATGTATGAGGTTTCTTTAAATTTCAGCAGTTAAGTTCTGAACTTTTTGTTTTGCTGTCGTTCTTTCACTGATGGCTCAGCACCTACAATTTCTAGGTCAGTGGGAATGGACTTCCTGAGCTTGTGTAGGTGGATATTTCCTTAGGAGTCTGGGATTACTAGCTTCATGTTATTTTCATAAGGTTTACAGACTAATTGTAGAAGTTGTTCTGAATAAAGACCAACAAGTTGCAGCTTTCTCTGGGATCTTGCCAACTCTTTTGGTAATTGCGAGAAAAATAATGTTTCTTTTTCCCCCTTCTCCTACAGGTCACGTGGATTGCCAAAGCTGAAAGAGTCCCGTTCCCATGAGTCCTTACTGAGCCCAGGCAGTGCCGTGGAGGCCCTGGATCTTGGGTCAGAAGAAAAAGTCTTTGTCAAACCACTTCACAGCAGTATCCTTGGACAAGACTTCTGCTTTGAGGTAAAGAACGCTCTCCAAACACGCAGCCGATTATATGCTGTCAGTCGGTCTGAACCCTTGCAGTACGTAGTTCTGGGATTTTGTAATTGGAGAACAGATCAGCAGCCGCTGCTATCCTGAGGTTTGGGTGGGGGCTGTCTAACCAGCATGCGATTTTGAAGTCCTTGAGGCTAATGGCATCAATCACTCAATGGAGAGAAATCTTTTTCAATTACCGCATCTTCTAATTGAAAAATCTCTTTAATTTGATAAATATCTAAGCATTTGTAGTTTGCATGCAAATGTATGGTTGAAACATACTGTTGTTGATAAGCTGTGTATTCATCCTCTCCAAATTCACCTAAAATTAAATTTAGAAAATATACCGTAACTGAGAAATGTGATTTCCAGTCAGAGCCCCCTTCCATTAGCTCAGCCAGTTTGCCGATTGCTAAAGGAGAAGCTTCAGTATCTGCGGACGTGTCCGTTGCACCATGGAGCAGGATACAAAGAGCCTCTTGCTGTTTCAGCACGGCCCCACGTGGCTCCTAGCAGTTTGTGTGAGCGCGGTCCTTACCTTGCAGGACCAAGAGCGTATTCGTGTGTGCTATTTGGATGGGTCTTAAGGCCATCGTAAGCTGTGGCAGGCGCGGGTGACAGTCTGTCTTCAGCAAGATTAGTCAGATATGTCTAAACTTCTGGAACAAAGATGTGTTTACAACCTGGAAAACTGCTCTGGCAGAAAACCAGCATATCAGGCCCTTCTCCCTCAGGATGTATCTAGGAACTGGATCCTGTTCGCTTCAGTCTCATTCTTCTGGTTGGAAGCACTTTCCAGCTTGCTTAGGTTTGGGGAGTTGAGTGAAAAAACTGGCAAAAACTTAGCTCTGTGGCTGTTGCCTCAAACTGCTTTTTAATTGTGTGTACAAATGAATGGAAAGAGTAAATGAAGCTTGTCAGGCCACGTAAAAGTGAAAGAAACCAAGGTGGTTCCCTCCTGCGTGAAAGCAGAGTTGTGTATGGCATCGAGTGTTGGGGGCAGATCAGAGCACAACTCCGTTGGTTTGTTATAGACTGTTGCTGTACATATGGACCCTTGGAAATATTTTGTATTTACTGATGACACCATTTCCAGTGTGTTTTGCCTTCTATTAATACATTCTTAGTTCTGTCTGTCTTTATGCTGTTAGTAACCAAATCATCTGCCTCTGGGACTTAACGGGGAAAACTGCAAGCATTTAATAGCTATGGATCAATTAACAAGTTGTTTTTAAAAAAATAAATGAACTGGTTGCTTAAAGCCTTGTTTAAAAGTCTTTAAGAGGAGCCTCTGATGCTCCTCATATGTTTCTTCAGTTTTATGTTAATTTGAACTGACTGGTTTTTTTCTCTCTACATTTTGTGGGCCTTTTAACCTTTCTGCCTTCTAGGCTCCCATATTGTTTTCCTGCCTTTTTCATATTTACTTTGTTGTTCAAGCATTGCTCATCTTCTTCCTTGCTTTTTGCAGCCTCTTACATGTCTCCTAGGCTTGCCTGAACTCAGCCTGTCATTTATATGTTCCAGGTAACCTACTCCAGTGGCAGTAAATGCTTCAGCTGTTCCTCTGCAGCAGAGAGAGACAAGTGGATGGAAAACCTACGCAGAACAGTGCAGCCGAATAAGGTAATAGGAACTGCGGAAATAAGATTACCGGGGGAATGGAGGTGGTGTGATTGGATTTTAGTCCAGTGTACCAGGGCTTCCCACAGATGCATGCACAATTAATTTAGTCTGGGGAGAAGTCCGCTCATCAGTGTATCAAAAGCCGCTGTGTGCTATTCTAGTGAGTACAGTAGGTCAAACCTTTAATGAATAAATACATGTCGGCATGCTTCCTGATCCTGCCCCAGTGCCTGCTTATGACATTTCAGACTGGATTTCTGATAACGTGCACCTCAGAAGGATGGGACATGGGCTTCATAGGTTTCATCTTTTACTGTGGGGGCACAGTTGGGGGGGCGGGGGGCAGGAAACAAAAGGAGTTTGAGAGTGAGAAGAGGGGGGTCAAGTTATTGATCAGCTGGAAATATCTGATAAGTCACCTCCATAGTTGGCATACCACCTTCGAGGGACAGGGTAACAGTGCTCTTGGCGTTATTCACAAGAGTAAGCAATGCAGTGTGCCATGCCAGTCTAGCGGCTTTTGAGGGGCTCCTGTGCAGAGTGTTTGTTTTCTGAACCATTTCAAAGACAGCTTTTTGAAGAAGAAAAATGTTCTAGTCCCCACCTTTGACATACAAAAGACAGCCCTTTGCCTTTACTGTAGAATATGTCCAATTTTCTAGAGATTCTGATTCTGAAGATCAGAGAATCTGATTCTGAATTCTGATTCTGTCCCTGCTGTGGATACAAAAGGCAGCCCTTTGCTGCTGCTTTAGAAGACAAAATGTTCAATTTTTAGGGATTCTGAATCAAAGCTGAGCTCTTTCTTCTGCACAGGACAACTGCCGTCGAGCTGAAAATGTGCTCCGTCTCTGGATCATTGAGGCAAAGGACCTGGCCCCCAAGAAGAAATACTTCTGTGAGCTGTGCCTTGATGACACTCTCTTCGCCCGCACCACCAGCAAAACAAAAGCGGACAACATTTTCTGGGGAGAGCACTTTGAGTTCTACGGTCTCCCACCTCTTCACAGCATCACAGTTCACATCTACAAGGATGTGGAGAAGAAGAAGAAAAAGGACAAGAACAATTACGTAGGCCTGGTCAACATTCCCATGGCCAGTGTAACCGGTCGCCAGTTTGTGGAAAAATGGTACCCAGTCAGCACACCTACACCCAACAAAGGGAAATCAGGGGGACCTTCCATTCGGATAAAGTCCCGTTATCAGACCATCACCATCTTGCCCATGGAGCAATACAAAGAATTTGCAGAGTTTGTTACCAGCAACTACACTATGCTGTGCTCTGTGCTGGAACCTGTGATCAGCGTAAGGAATAAGGAAGAGATGGCTTGTGCTTTGGTGCACATTCTTCAGAGCACTGGGAGAGCTAAGGTAAGAACAGGCAGCTCCTGTCAAAACGATGCCCTCTCGCTGCTCATAGGTGATATCTTTTCAGCTAGAAAGTAGGATGGCATGACCATAAGCAACAACAGAAGGTGCCTGATGGGGTAAGGCTGAGAAAAGGGTCTCAAAAGTATTTGAAAAGACTTGGACAATTGCATCTACCAGGAAGGCATGTAGATAGGCACGATACCAACAGTGATTAAGAGTTGATACAAAGATTAAAGATGCTGTGTACAAAGTATAAGCGGGAGGACTATATAACTTCATGTTATTCTGAAAAGTTAGGGCCTGCACTTGGGTGTTCAGGAACCTTTTCTGTCTTTCTAAAATCATGATACAGAGTAAGAAAAAAGTAAGCAAGAGATTAGTAAACCGGCGAATTGCTTCTATAAATAAGTCTCTGATACAATAAGCAGCAGGGTGCCGTTGTTGATTTAGTGCTAAGTCAGCTAATCAATGCTAACATTGATTTGGTCAGCTGTTTGGAGAATCTGTACTTGGTTAATGGTGATCCCGCCTGCCCCACGGATGTTATTAGGACTTCTGGGTGCACACTGATGGTTCCCTGTGAGGCAGCAATTGGAGCAAGCCTCGGTTTCTTCAAATAGATTGTGGGAAAATATCCTGTAGGTCTCAGGAAATTCTGAGATGCATTAACAAGCGTTGATTTATCTGGATGCTGCCTGCCAAGAGGGTGTGTGAGTAGTACCAAGCTGTAGCCAGCTTCTTCCAGTAATTCCAGCTAGAGCAAGTTAAGCATGACCAAACACAAGTTAGAGGGTTGGAGATGTGGAAGGATGGGCCATAAGTGACATCCAAGGGACAGCCTAATTTAACTGCTCTGAAAAGGTCCTTTTATGTTGGCATAATCATATGCCACTCTCTCCTGTTCTCCCCTTGATGTACGTCTCTGAAAGGCTGGTGCTCTGTGACAGTGCGTGATAGGAACTCGTTTCTTACCAAGTTGTTTGTCTGGTCAAGAGAAGCTGGTAGCTGGGACAGCTTCTGTAGGTTTGTGTTGAAATCCTCCTGGAAAGCAGGCTCTGGATTCCTGCAGCGCTAGCTGCAACAGGTAGATAAATTAGTGTTATAACTTTGCCTTCCTAGTGCCTGAATGTTTGAACCTCTGTTGACTGGAAGCATTGAGCAGCTTAGGCTGCCATAATCTAAAGCTGCAAAGAGGGTACGTTTCCAGGTCACACTATGTTGCTGGTGATGCAGCTGGATGTTCCCAGTTTGTGCCAGGTGAAAATAATTCTCTCAGATTCTGCTGAAAAGAAACAGCAATAATGGATTGAAAACCAAGAGCACTAAATGTATTTTTGATCTATATTTATCACATATAATTTGTTCTGCATATTTTACACTCATATGCTAGCAGTGCTTTATGGCTTCTGTAGTTAATGGGGTTATGAAACCTTACTACAGCACTCTTTGAACTGTTTGGAGGATGTTGCTGTTTGCAGCAGAACCGGCAAGTCACAGTTATCACTCACCCCTAATTCAGGGTGGGGTTTTGGTTTTGGGTTTTGGGGGTTCTTTTTTTTTTTTTTTTTTTTGGGAACAGGTAAAAAAAAAAAAAAAAAGGAGAAATATGCTTCCTCTCCTGGAGAACTTTACAGTGGCTGAAATTGGATCTTGCAAAATACTGAGTATTTCTTGTGAAATGCTGAGTGTCCTTGACTCACATAAAATTATCACTTCAGGAAATAAGTATTACTATAGAATTAGACCCTATATCAGGAGGTTATTCACTGTGTCAAGGCTTGCTGATAGTTCCTGCCTGGGCATTTGAATACAGTTCGAGTTAAGCCATATAGATCCACAGCAGCTATGTTAACTTTTTTCCCAAATCCTGAACTGATTTTAGTTTGTGGATTTAATTGATAAAAGCCATTCTTCTTCTTTAAATTTCACCAAGCTGTAAGAACTTGTGCCTAACTTCCATCTTGGATTTTTAAGTCCAAGTTTTTAATGTAATATTCAGTATTAAAAGGTAAATGTAATACCACCATTTCTTTCAGCAGAGAAACCCACTGATAAACAAACTGGTGAGGGTTTCTGTTCAGGTTTTAAACTGAAACACAAGCTTGGCTATACAGGTTTTCTTTTAGAGATTTTTGCTTCTCCCTTTATAATTTATGATCTATAACACTTATAAATATAATAAACCCAAGAGGAGTTCTAGCTATTTCCTTGGCCCATACTACATGTAGCATCTGCACCCCTTGTCCCAAGCTGGGCAATTATTTCTGTAATCCTCTGGCTCCTCTGTTTATCCTTCCTTCTTCGCCTCTGCAGTTAGCCTGGCATGACTGAGTCTGGTTAAAATAACCTCTTGCCATTTGACCTTTTTCTTCAGGACTTCTTGACGGATTTGGTGATGTCTGAGGTAGATCGTTGTGGGGAACATGATGTCTTGATCTTCAGGGAGAACACACTTGCTACCAAAGCTATTGAGGAATACCTAAAGTTGGTAGGGCAGAAGTATCTTCACGATGCACTAGGTAAGAAAGTGCCTGTCTGTCACCTGTTTGCATTGCAAGGGCTAACCCTGAACTGTCTGCGACACGACTGAAGCCTCGTGCGCCTAGAAACGTGGGAGGGGAAGAAACTGCCTCAGCACTGAGCCCAGGCGTCTAGTATCCAGATAGCAAAATATATGCTGTCTTATTCTTGATGCCCTTCCTCCACGCAGAGGAAGATGCTCTTTGGCGCCTGCCGTAGCAGCACCCAAGGAAAGGCAAACTTGATTTGATGTAGCCGAGTCCCTCTTAAAGTTTGTGTCACCACAGTATGTTTTTCTGGACAACCTTCTTTTGTGTCTCTAGCTATGATGAAGAGGTATAATACTGCAGTTGATTTGTGGGCAATGGTGATTGTTCCATCCGATATGCGAACATGCTTAAAAAAGTGGGTTTTGAACAAAGTTTAACAGAGGAAACTGAGACCAATACCTTGTGTTGTGGAGTCAGGAGTGAATCTGGTATCATGTGCGATACAATTAGGTGGAGATTTCAGAAAGGGTTATGAATGTGCAGTGTGTATTTCACTAATCTCCTTTTATGTTAACGAAGCTCCTGCAATCACTTTAGGCCAAAGTGCCACCACCTAGCGTGTTAGATGTACTCGAGGTATCTGGTTGGCAACCCAAGTTCTCATCCACAAGTGCATATTGCTGGGGCGTCTCCAGTCAGTCTCTTTCACTTGCCGTTGTAGCTAACAGCACATGTTAGCTATGATGTTAACAAGTGTTAAGTGCGAGATGCCCATCCTAGCACTTGGGTTGAATGCAGGTAGTACAAGAAAACTCATTTCCAGATGCTTCAGATGTAACTATTGGTAATGTTGGCACGTTCCAGAGTGACCCTTGGACTTGCTCAGCCCTTACCTTTGCCACAGAGCAATTAATTCATAAACATCCGTGTTAACCTTTTAAACTGGTACCTTGCCCCAACAAACATGGCCGGAGGGAGCGGGGCTGCAGGGCTACTGAGCAGCGCAGGGCTACTGAGCAGCACAAGGCAGGAGGTCAAGATGCAGGCTATCTAGGGAGCCTCCTGCCTGTGTTTATCCAAAGGGCTCTTTATTCACCGCCTCATTAAAACTGCCTGGCCAGCCTGTGATGTCCTACTCCATTCCCCTGGTGGGGTCTTAATGTCCATGGTTACGTGCCAGGGTGGATTCTGATAACCGTATTATTGTCCCCTCTCCACCAAAAGGTTCTGCTCTAGTTGTAAGCCACTGCCTTGGGAATTACTGTCCACGCAACTAATGTTGCAATAAAGAGGACAAAAATGTGCGTGCTCTCTTCCGAAGAAACTCACAGCCTCGCTACAGTTAGCTTTTACCAACTCCACACCATCTTTCTTACCCAAGATTGCACAATGAGCCACCCATCCCCCTGTTGTTTCTTGGACGAAGACAGCTTTGGAAATTGATACAAGAGAAACAAGATCAGGCCAAAACCAAGTCCCACACCACATCCTTTCACAAAAAAAAAAAAAAAAAAAAAAAAAAAAACCTTTTTTTTCACAAACGTCGCCTTTTCCCCCCAAAAAAAAAAAAAAAAAAAAAAAAAAAAAAAAGCAGCTTGCTTTCCCAGCAGTCTCGCTTGTCCTCGGCAATCCCAGACACTGGCAAGTCATCAAGGAGATAGTTGGCTAAATTAGTGCTCCAAGGGTCAGTATAGTCAGGTCTGTGATTATATGCATTTAGGCCATTTCTTAAGTGTAATGAGCCTGTTCTGGTAGTCTTATTCTCATGGGTGGAACCGCTAAGCATAAGTCATAGTCCTGGGCTCTCTCCTGCTATGGAGAAATGAGCAGCATATTACTTTGTGCTATGCTTTTCAGCAGACCGAACGATCGGCTGTGGGACCAGTATATTACATCTGACTCCAAGCCCCTTAATGTGCAGTAATTACACAAAAATATTGTAAAATTAATGACTTCTAATACATCATTTAGAGCATCGGTGCTGAGTGATAAGATTGTAAATCATGGACATGAGAGATGGAAAATCCCCCTAAGGTCATCCAGCTTGTCTGTAGCTCAGGGCAAGGTTGCTCATGACAATATACCCATCTAATTTTTTGTCAAGTTTTAAATGTCATTTTGCTCAGATGACATGTTCTTTGAAACGATTAACAACATTACGCTTGGTGTTAGCTGTTTAATACATCTGTAAGAGCATCTTAATATATGGTTAAGGCAGGGTCTTGTGGACCACAAAGAGTAAGTTTCAAATGTGTTTAAGGAAAAAAAATATTATCCAGTAAACAACAGTTAAAACAGAATTGGCTCAACAGAAGTGATGCCGAGAGTTTTGCAAATAAGTGATCTAGATGCCCTCAGCAGAAATATTTTGGACCCCAACAAAAAAAAAAGCTTAAGAAAATGTGCTGCCTGCTTTGCTTGCAAGAACACTGCTGACTTGAGATTCGGGGAGGGCGGCTGGGAGATGTTAAGGTTTTTGTGAAAACAAAGCTTTTGCACAAACAAGCCTTGTGGCGTTAGCTCGGAGCCAGCAAGATCATCTGAGGAGATGAACTTAAAAGACATTGAATCATTAAATGAATAAGTAAAGAGTTTTTCCTAGTGAACAGCAACGGTTTAAAAATCACTTGGTGTGCTAGCATATATAGGAGGAAAACTAGTAAGCAGTTCATTCCAATATGTCAAACAAAGGAAACTTCATCTGGTTTTGTATGTGTTCAGTTTCCGTTGTGATGCCCTGAGAGAAGGATGCAAAGGATTTTGAAAGATGCAGGCTATAAAAACGTTGTAAGGTGTTGATAAGAGGTTGAGAAAATTAGGAGTATCTAGCTAGCACTCGGGTATTACTCTTACTCAAGAGCAAGGTGACACTTTTTAAAATTAAAAAAAAAATGGTAAATTTAGAAATAATAAAAATAAATAGCATTGTCAAGTTCATTTCCTGAGGAAATGATGAAGACAAATAGCACAGCTTCATTTCTTAAGACTGTGGGTAATTTTATAGTTGATAATACTATTTGAATACAAAGTCAAATCCTGTTCTTTAGGCTATAAGTGAAGTGTCTGCAGGGTTTATAATCAAAGCCATCCTGTTATTGCACCTGTATTTGGGGGCAGCGAGGACACAGGAGGCTGCAGCATCAGAGCACCGGCCGTCTGATCTGGTACGGCAAGTGCTTTGTTCTGAAAGAGCTGGGAGGAGTCGTATCCCCAACATCTGGTGTCTGGAGGCTGTATTGCAGACACAGGGAGCAGAAGAGGCAGTTGCCAAGGAAAGGCATAAGCAGGATTTAAAGGTGTGTCAAGGAGGCTTTTCATGTAACTACCCTGGTTTGTCATCCTCTTCCCTTTGTCCAGGGGAGTTTATCAAGGCTTTGTATGAGTCAGATGAAAACTGTGAAGTGGATCCCAGCAAATGTTCATCCAGTGAATTAACAGATCATCAGAGCAACCTGAAAATGTGTTGTGAGCTGGCCTTCTGCAAGATTATCAATTCTTACTGGTGAGGCATCTCCCTTTCTCCCCCATTAGGTCATTTGCTTAGAGGGTGCCCATTCCTCCTCTGAAGATAAGAAAACAGCAGTTGTACAGGGAAATAGCATAGACCCCGGATCTTCTGAGACTGCCTTCGTTTCCTTTCCTCACTACCTTCCTACGTGTGACACCATATTGCAGGTGGAACTTGTGCCCAAATTGAGGGGTTCCAGTCCCACACACTGTACCTGACAGGAGCTTCTGCTGAAATACTTTGCCAAGGGAACACATACTGAGCTGTGGCTGAATAAAGAGGGAATAAAGTGAGAAGATAACAGCTTAGCTTGAGCTTGGAATAAAAAGCTGAAAGTTTTGATGTGTATAGAAAACTTTCAGATCTTTTAGGTCTGTGGAATTGAACAGGAAATCACAGGGAGAAAACGTTGGCAGAGAGATTTCTATTAATCTCTGTTTCTGAGTAGTAGTGAAAGAAGAAGGGCCTTTCTGCTTCAGGACGAACCACATGGGAAATACTGAGAGAGCTTAACAGGCAAAATAAGAATTTCAGTTATGGAGATGAGTTCAGCTTGGTTCAGTTTGTTTTTAATATTCTAACGCCCTGTTTGCTCCAGGGTAGCGATGGATAAGTAGTTCTTAGCTCGCAAATCAGTGTGTCTGAAAATGGCTTCACTTAACATATATGAACAAGGGATGCTTTAAAGACTACTTAAGTATCACCAGATTAAACGGGGATCTAAGAATAGATGCCTAATGACATTTCCTAGCCTAGAGAGAGAAAAGGGGGGGGGGGAAAGAACCGATGATGTTTTCTCACAGATAATTATTTCAGGTGATTGGTCACCAGTTCAACTTGTTGCATCCCATTGCCCATGCAATTTTGTTTCCTGGTTTATTGTTTTTCAGCGTGTTCCCTCGTGAGCTGAAGGAAGTATTTGCATCTTGGAAGCAGCAGTGCCTAAGCAGGGGCAAGCAGGACATCAGTGAACGCCTGATCAGTGCCTCCCTCTTCCTCCGCTTCCTGTGCCCCGCTATCATGTCCCCCAGCCTCTTTAGCCTCATGCAGGAGTATCCTGACGACCGGACATCTCGCACACTCACACTTATTGCTAAAGTCATTCAGAATCTCGCCAATTTTGCTAAGTAGGTGGTGGCAATAAAACTGAAATCTGTGCCTCTAGGGGTGCAAGTCACTGCAGGCTACTGTGGAGCAAGGAGAGCCCTGCTTGGTAGTCGTGTTTGCCAGTGGCTGATTCTCTGGCAAATTGAAGTCAGCGTTAGAAAAGGAAGAAACTTCTCACTTACGTGTGAACGCTGTTCCCCTTGAGACACCTCAGCGCTGAGCTCGATAAATTCTCCTTTTCACATGCAGATTTGGGCTGTGTTGAATTCAGTAGAGGGGACACAGTATAAAACCGAGAAGAGCCATGCATTAGCATGTCAGCGTGTATGCTATTTCAAAAGAAAAAAAGCCTGTTCCCACCAAAGATCATGATTTTCCTCCTTTCTTCCTCCAAAATTCCCAGCTGGATGATACAAAGGGCATGGCATGTCTCTTACAGGGGAGGGGATGCAGAGAAGGGGAGAAGAGAAAAAGGTGTCTGTGGGAGGGAGGGGGGAGAGATGTGTTGAGCCCTTGATCATAATATGAACAGTGAATTACTAGTATTTAAATAAGTCCAGGAAAGCAGTGAATCTCTTAAATTGTCCAGTTTTTTTTCTCCCAGACCAAATCTTCAGAAAGGCAGGTCTAAAGTTAAGCATTTAAGTAATTGTCTGTAACCGCTTGTACTTTGTATTTTGTGTGGAGGTTATTGACTCGGTTTCCCCCCCTCCCCTTTCCTGCAGGTTTGGTAACAAGGAAGAGTATATGGCCTTCATGAATGATTTTTTGGAACATGAGTGGGGAGGAATGAAGCGTTTTCTCCTGGAGATCTCTAATCCAGATACCATCTCAAACATGCCTGGATTTGAGGGCTACATCGACCTGGGCAGAGAGCTCTCAGTTTTGCATTCCCTCTTATGGGAGGTTGTGTCCCAACTTGATAAGGTAAAGCAGGCTGGAGGCCCAGGAGGGTGAATCCGGCGATTGTATCGTAGCAACAGTAAACACTAGGAAACATCAAGGGAGCAGCTGAAGCCTGCTTTGGGGAGAACTTATTCAACAGCTTTTGAGAGGAATGTTTGGTAGTGGTATTTCACAATTGTTCTTTCCGTGATTTGAGATCAGGGCCTAAAGCGGGGCATGTGAAGTGGTTGGTCTTCAGCAGTAGTGCAAACACTTTGCAGAGCCTTAAGTAAGGACGGGTGTTAAATGGCGGAGAAGGCATCGCTTAAAAGTAGACCTGGAATTCCCTGAGCAGCCCGTCCTTTTTCATAAGTGAGCTGGAAAAAAGGGAGGGTGTTTGGACAGAAAATGAAAATGTTGCAGTGCCCTTTTTGATGCTAATGGAGGTACTTTGCTGCACACCAGGCCCTACCCTGCCCAGCTCTGATGGAGTAATGTGTTGGCCAGGCAGAACTGTTCTCATTAAAGACCTGATCCAAAGCCTGCTGTGATGTCCTCATTTCTGTAGTCTTTGGATTAGTTTTTAGTATACAAGAGGGTGCGGTGTAAAAACCTGGATCCACTCTCAGTTTTATCCTGTAACAAAAGCAAGATGCTTTCTGCTGTGTATTGTGCTGGAGTCGTATGCGTTGTCTAGATTCTGTTCTGCTGATCGCAATAGACATCGCCAACAATAAGCATTGCTTCCATTTAGCGATAGAATGAAAAAGGCAGCAGTTTGCTCTTCCTTAGCTATGTGGCTTTGCAGGATCCAAAATCATTAAAACCTTGATAGCAAAGGTAGTTGATAAGACCCGGAAAAGCTGAGCTGTGAGTCATTATTTTTTTTTGCAAGTGCTTGGAACTGTTCCATATTTCAACTTTTAGAGGTGCATTATTTTGTCCATATTCCATTTATATTATTCTTTCTTTTGAAACTGGAGAGGTGAGGTGAATTGCAATGCACTCTTAATATTTTTATTGCATTAAAGTTTGCCAAAATAGTTATTTGTTGGCTGTGTATTTTCTCACAGTACATTATTTAAAACAGAAAACAAAAAAATGAGTTTGTTGCATCAGAGTAAATTGAAATGTCCTTGACTCAAAAAGGCAAATATATATTAATCTTAGTTAATCTTAGTTTGATAACAATTTATGATCTTGTTTTTCTGTTTGCCTCATACATGCACGCAGCGTACATTCAAAATGTCACAGGCAGCAAAGTCAGCTATAAAGACGGTTCGGCAGCCTCAGCAAAACAGGCAAAGTGAGCACTCAAAAGAACCAGATCCTCCATTTCTACAAATTGGGGTAAACCCACCAGTGCAGGGAACACTGCCATCTCCCTCCAGCTGGTCAGGCTTTAGGTCAAGAGAAACGTAGCTCCAGTCTTTAAGAACTGCAAATGGATCTTTGGATTTGGTGTTAGTTATTGTGAGCTGCTCTCTGAATGCAATGGTCGTAAATGTCTTGGGCAGTGAGGAAAGGGAGGAGCCAGACCTGCACAAACAGTCAAAGCAGGGCTGCTTTGCCCTTTCTGTAGGTTAGACGCATGGATCTATCCTACCAGGCCCTTGGGAGCTGGTATAGTGGTTTGCTAAAAAGAGAATTAAGGGGTAAAGTTACATTGCAATACTGCTTTACTGTAGGTAATGACTGGGAAAAGATGAGAGAAGTCACCTCAGAGATTTTACTAGGCACAGAAGAAGTGCTAAACGAAAGTGTCTGTAAAGAGACCTTTCTCGGGAGCTAAACTGACGGAATACCTGCTTACAGGAAAAATGATATCTCTGAAAGAACATGATCTTTGTAGCAGAGTTTTACTTTATTATAAACCTCCAGCACTTTCACCTTCTTCTTGCAGTCCCAAGAGGCTGAAGATGCCCTGTAAATGATATAACCAGCAGTGACCCAAAGAGGGGAGAAAGATAAAGAGCCTGAACGAGCAGCCTTCCTTGCTGGAAGGTCAGCTGCTCTTACCCTAGCCTGGCCAACACTGAGCTAACACGTAATTGAACAAGCAGCTACACATTTAATCCCAGGCTGATGTGATAATGTTGGGATCATTGCAGTTATTTTTCACTTTTAAGTAGGGAAGAATGCCTTAGTTTTTGGTATCAGGGTGCCACAGAAGATGGCATCAGTGTAGGATGCCAAAAGCGAAAGGCTTACGAAATGAAAACTTTCCCTTTCCTCATCTCCCTCAACCCTTGCGATTCTCTCATGATCCCCCTGAATGCCGCATCCCCTTTTCTGTTGGCATGCATTTCCTTTACCACATGACACCCTTTGCCTGGAAAGTTCCCCCCACTAGCTGAATCTGTAGTCTTTGAATGCCCTTTAATGAGTAGATACTGTAGGTTTCACTTTGACCTCACCCATCCTGGACTTAGTTTGCTTTGCATGATAGTTTTGCATTGGAATGGCAATAGTTTTGTTTTATTGAGCATGATTTTTATTTTTGGGGGTCAATCCTAATTTCTTTTCTATTTCCTTTTCTTTCCTCAATGTCTGCTGCACCCCGTTTCGTCTCCTCCATCCATCTCGTCGCCGTGGTTACGCTGTTCCGTAACACTGCATTACGGTCCTGGCACACCCGCACACAACCACCCACCCTCCTTCCTTCCACCTCCACCCCTCCGCCTCTGTGCATCGTTATCAAAAAAACTGGCGGATGTCGCGGTGCTTGTTGTCCAATTAGGGTGAAAATTCCTTCCTACAGGCGACCGTGGCAAAACTGGGACCTCTTCCTCGTATTCTTGCTGATATCACCAAATCAATGACCAACCCTACACCAATACAGCAGCAGCTGAGGCGTTTCACTGAGCACAGCTCCAGTCCAAACGTCAGTGGCAGTCTCTCCTCAGGGCTTCAGAAGATATTTGAGGACCCCACTGATGGGTATGTAACAGCCAGAGCTCAAGGGAAGGTGTGGGTAAGGGGGTTGTTAAGCCTGTTAAGAGTTGAGTGCTTCATCACCTGAACCGTCTGCCCAGGTCAGCTGTAGGAGCGGGGAGCTTCGGCCTCTGTCACGGAGAATACACAGTCCCAGTAAGAGGGTGCACAAGGTGGCACTGGAGACCTGAAGCTTTTGACTTACCCAGGACTCAAACATGTCTCCAGGAGTCAACGGCCTCAGCTGCTACAAAACAGTTTTGCAATTTACTGCCAGTCTGAGTGACCGGATGCACAGTCAGACATAATGTTTCCTTGCGGTGACCAGGCCACTTATTTGCTGCTAATGGAAAAACTGGGCTGTAGGTGGAACTTGTTACTGGTAGAATAGCAAAAATAGTCCCTCCTCTGTTTAGTGCAGCATTTCTCACACTGTAGCAGCTGTTAATCTGAAGCAAAAAGCTGTGACGTGGCAGAACTGCCAAAGGGCTTGGATGCTGTGGTCTCAGAGTAGTTTCTGTGCTGTCAGGTATGAGGGCCAGTTTTGTCACGTGGAAGCGTCTGCCCTCTGAGCTTACATCTAGATCTACAGGAGCCTTCACACAACTCCTGTTGAATCTTCAGCCCCCCACAATCCATGATGTTGGCGAAGGGTTAAGTGGGATCTGAACTGCTCTGAAGTCTTGCTGGAGACAGAAGTGTCTAAGGGGGAAAGATTTGGTGGGAATGGTTTGCATTTCACCTGTGAAAAAAATAAAGATGAAGCACTTCTTGAATCAAACGTAATTCTCAAAGATAAGTGGTAATTAAGGAAGAGTGTGTTCTGACTTGAACACAAAGAGCTCATAAAAAGAAATCTAGTTCCTTGAAGCTTTCGTATGAGGGGAGGAGGTTAAATGAGGTAGAGAGACTTCTCTGGGACAGGTCTCTCAGGGTCTTGGCTGCTTAAAAATTAACCACGTTCCTTTCCACTCCACAGTGACTTGCATAAGCTGAAGTCTCCAACCCAGGAAAACGTAGATGGATATTTTAGGGGCAAGACCTTGCTGTTGAAGAGCATGACTTACTCAGATAAGGATGAAAGGGAAAGCATCTTGCCCAATGGACGTAGCGTCTCTCTCATGGACCTCCAGGATCCTCACACGGCTCACACTGACCATGCTTCTATTATGCACGATGTGCCTTTGCGCTTGGCCGGCAGCCAGCTCTCTATCACACAGGTGGCGAACATCAAACAGCTGTGGGAAACTCAGAGCACACCCCAGAGTGCTCCCCAGGTGAGAAGGCCTCTGCACCCGGCTTTGAACCAACAGGGCAGCCTCCAGCCTCTGTCGTTCCAGAACCCGGTTTACCATCTCAACAACCCAACCCCGCCGATGCCGAAGGCCTCTGTGGACTCCAGCCTGGAGAACCTGAGCACTGCCAGCTCCCGGAGCCGAAGCAACAGCGAAGACTTCAAACTTAGCGGACCCAGCAACAGCAGCATGGAGGACTTCACCAAGCGCAGCACGCAGAGCGAGGACTTCTCCCGGCGCCACACGGTCCCAGACAAGCACGTCCCCATCGCGCTGCCCCGCCAGAACAGCAGCAGCCAAGCACAGATCCGCAAAATGGACCAAACCGGGCTGGGCGCCAGGGCCAAAGCACCGCAGTCCTTGCCGCACAGCGCTTCCTTGCGAAGCACGGGCAGCATGTCGGCAGTGTCAGGGGCCATGGTGACTGAACCCATTCAGAATGGGAGCCGGTCCCGGCAGCAGTCTTCGTCCTCCAGAGAGAGCCCTGTCCCAAAGGTGAGGGCAATTCAGAGGCAACAGACGCAGCAGGTAAGGAAAGCCTTTTTCCAGGTGCTTTCAGCTTTGATGTTTAGCTGATTCCTGCACAGACCTTCAAAGCTCTTTGACCTTTGAGTTGAATTGAGATGAATCAAGAGTACTGGCACTTAAGCAAGTGGCCAGTAGCAAGTGTAAGGAATAGTCGTGCTTGTTACCCTTACAAGCTTGCAAGCCTAGCTTACCTATTATTTTTGGATGCTTTTGTACTAAATTACAAAAAAAAAATGTTTTGCATTTACTAAGATAGAGCAAGCCTGCTGAAAGAAACAAAACTTGAAAATTTCCCTGAATAAAAAAAAGAAGAAAAAAAAAAATAGAAGCTTTGTTCCAAGCTGTAGTTGATTGCCACATGAGAATGCATTTGCCCTGTGGTGCTAATTTAAAAGCATAGCTACCTAAAAACAGAGAAACAAACAAAGATAAAATATCATAGAATAAACTGCTGCCAAAATAATAAGTAAGTACAGTTGTCCTAAATGTGGAGAAATCTATATTTCGCCATGATGCAACAATCTATTGCTGGTCTCCAAATAAATACTGCTTTTTCATTAATCATCCCAAACTATGAATAATGCAAACACTTTCTGGAAAGGAGTGCTTATATGTACCAACTCCTAATGCACTTTATCAGTTGTTCATAGGCGACTGTAAATCAAGATTTTCCTGTCAAAAAGCCAACATTCCTTTACCTTAAAAAAAAAAAAAAAAAAGAAGAAAAAATCCTCTTGTGATTTGCTGTGCATGAAAAGCTTTTCCTGAATTCATTTAATGTTAAAGAGAAAATAAGTATTTAAATGCTTGGCACTACAACGAAGGTAGAAAATGTCTTCATCTTCAGGTCAGAGGGAAGGTGGTGGTTTTTCAAAATGTCGTATTAGTGCATACGGACTTATCAGCTGGGCAGGGTGAGGCTCTTGAAGGCAACACCTGTGCTATTCCTTGGGGTTAAGTGTTTTCTTCTGTGGTCACCGTGAGGGCAAACATGGTCATGTTTGATTTACCTTACCTAGTATTAAAGGAAATTTTTTAAGCTCCTGCTTTCCACAAGACCTTCTAGAAAGGATGCTGGTCTGCACACAAGCACGGGTGAGGACTTTCACTCCAGAAGGTTGCAGCCCCTGAGCTTGAGACTGCACCAAGCTGCCGGTGAAGCTACATCCGCGAGGAGCAGGAGGTTATGGTCCTCCTTGCTGACGTAGCCCTGTTGGCAAAAGCGCTGGTGAAGACATGGTTATGCAGGAGGAAGGCTTTTGGCTTTTAAGGTAAAGCTGGCAGAAGAATTTAGTTGCCAGCGTGAGCTCTTGCTCCTCCAGAGGTTTTACTGGTATCCCTGTTGGTGTAGCTTTCTTGGCAAACTGCTGAACATTTCAGTGAAAGGAGGAAAATCTGGATGGTGCCTGGGAACCCAGGAGCAATCAGGGCTTCAAAACTACTTTGATACCTCCAATTCATTAAAGTACAAGGAGATCAGAAACACTGAATCACAAAGCAAAGGCTATTATGCCAAGTTAGTAATACCAGAAAAAGTAATTGCATATTATTTGAAGTGCGTATGTTTGTGTCCTCCTTTGGAGTGTGTGTTTTACGTTTCGGCATAGAGGGGTTGATAGGTAACGTATATTTAATACAACTAAGCCTAGTGCGGAGGCGGTAGGAAATCTTTAGGCCAGTAACAAGGATAAATTTGAAGGATAAACTCCCTTTGCAGTTCTCGGGAGTCCAGTGTGAACCTGTATTGTATGATATGCTGAGTTTCATCGTATGGTTCTGTGCAGTGTCCTAGCCAAAATCCCTGGGGAGCTGGTGCCTTTCCTCAGGGCTTGTTACGGGAAGTGCCTAGACAAACACACAAGAAGACTTTACTTTGAAGGTGTTAGGATGAGGAGGAGAAAGTACAGGTGTTGCGTCTCCAGTCTTTGTGCGTACACCTTACACGGGTGGCTTCTGCCCTGTGTGTATTTACAAGAAATATTCAGTTAGCTGTTTGCAGACCCCCAGCTCTTCTTATCTTAAATTGCTGATTACCCGACTGCCCCCAAGTAAATCAGTTACTTCAGCTTGTTTAGCATCAAAGTGACGTCTCAGACTTCCCTCTTCTCCAGTTACTTTTTACATTCAGCTTCACAGATGCCTGCAACTATGACTGGCTTCAGGGCAGTCTCCTTTCCCCCTCTTGTAGGCAATGTGCATCCACTTATTTTTCCACTTTACTTTCCATACTAATTGTTTTCACTGGATTCGTTAGAGTACTTGCTCGTACTTTATTCAGAGGAATCAATTTGTTCTTTCCTTCCCCACACCCTTGAGAAATGTCTTGAAGTGTGCCAAATCGAGTGGCCAAAATTTTTTTGAGGCAGATTCCATTGCGTCCTTTTAATTGCAAATCATGTTGTGGAATTCTTTCTTATTTAAAAAAGAAAAAGAGAAAAGAGAAGTTGGGCATGTTCTTTCTGGGCATGTTCTTTCTAGGCATGCTTTGTGGGCGTTATAATTATTAGACTCTGTTCTCTACAAGTCCCATTTGTTTCTGAATATAGAGCTAGGCCCTTTGTTGGCTGGGAGAGGTCAGTTTTTGCCTTCTATTTCCATTTAGTAGGTAGGTGGGAACAGAAATGTCACTGTGTTCCTCTGGAAGAGAGGCAAAGAGGGGAATTAATACACGTTCTTAGCAGGCTTTTCTTTTTTCCCCTTTATTAGAGTATAACTCATAACCCATTAGCATGTGAAGTGCTTGCCATCCACTTGGTCTTTGTAGGCTTTCTGTGTTTGGCTGCTGAAAATATTCTGTCCTACAGCTTGCAGGGTTGTTTGGCAAGGTTTGCTGGTGATCAGCAGTCTTTTACAAGGCTGGTGATATGGTTTACAGTCACCCTTCTGCTGTCTTAGTTCTCCATAGCTCCAGTGAACGGTGACACTGTTGATCCATAGCTGTTCCTAATTCCTCCAAAAATTCCTAGAGCCAAAGTATTTGCCTCTGAGAAGAGTCTGTTGGTGGCAGAACCACACACAGTTCATAGTCTCCCTTGCCATGGCTGCCTCACAGCAAATACCGTGAAAAAAAAAAAAAAAAAAAATCTAAGTGAGGAGCTTTGCCAGGCTGTCACCCTGCACTTGAAAGGGGCTATTAGCCTTTCTGCTGTGAAGACTTCCTTCTAGCAAAAAGGCTTCTGCCTAAATCCAGGGATTTTTGCCTAATTCCTACTCCTTTCTTTTGCCTTTATACCCATCCTTGCTGAGGCTTCTTCCAGTGCTGGAGTCTTCGTCGCTGCTCAGGACGGCTGAGCCGTTGCAGGCCGATCCTCTGGCGTAGGACGTATGCAGCACTCGCCAGCCATGTCCTCGTGAACACGAGAAACAGAAATGGAGGTTGACATGATTCCCTCACCTGACTCATGTAAAGAAGATGTTACTCCCCCATAACGAGCTCCTCGCTGAAACTGAGACTTCAAAATTCCCTTGCCGTGGAGCACATTTCACTTTGGTACAATATTGGAACGAGGCAGCGAGCTGAAGAGCTGCTTGAGCACAAAAAGAAGCTACAGTTGCGGGGGGGAGGGTGGCAAAGTTGATCTTCCGCATTTCTCAAAAAGTTAAGACAGTGTTGCTCTTTCAGGGGTAATTATGCTAATTCCTGTGCTTATAAACTTGCCTTTGTCCATGAAAATTGCTTGGAATTTGTAGCAAGCCATATTTTCCCCAGCCAGGCGGAGAGTTTCTTGTTTCTTGCCTTGGCTTCCTTTTCAGATTCCCTTAAAGAGGATAGCGTCTGATGATGTTTTACAGTTCTCCTAGTAAGCATTGCTGGCCCTCACTTCCTTTCACAGTCGTGTCTGGGCGTATACGCTACAATAGACCATCCAAATCTGACAGGCACTACAGTGATAATGTTACACCTCTTTCCCACTTTTAAGTCTCGTATCCAAGCCGTGCAGCCCCATCCTCCATTGCAAAGTCTGTCTGCAGCCTGGCTGAGAAAGCTGCTCCCAAGTTAAGCTCCTCAGTACTCCAAAGAAATCAGTCTTACCTAAAGAGGCTGCAAGCAAAACTTAGTCACTCTGTTTTCTTTGTGAGAAAAATCACAGGTTGAGAAAGCCTTACTGAAAATCTGGCAAAGGCGAAAGGTGGATGTGAACAGGATTTGGAAACAAGAACTTTTCCAGAGAGAAGCTCACTTAGCGAGGAAGAAAAGTTTCTCAAGTATGTTGGTTTTAGAGAGACTCAAGTAAGTGCTGTGGATCCAAAGTCAAGGGAGGATGAAGTATCTCTGCAAGAGAGGTTTTGGGAATCCTTTGAGACTGACAGATTCATGGTCATTTTTCTCCTCCAAATAAACTGGATTTTAGAGCTGATTTGTATATAGTTTCTCTGAAAAATGCTTACAGGTATCTCTGCTGCAGGTTCAGTCGCCTGTGGACTCTGCCACAATGTCACCAGTGGAAAGAACAGCAGCGTGGGTTCTCAATAATGGACAGTATGAAGAAGTAGAGGAGGACGCAGAGCAGAATCCAGATGAAGTCAAGCATGCTGAGAAGGTAGATTTTATTCTGTATGCGGCCGACTCAAGGGCTGCCAGTGAGTCCTGTCCACCCCACAGCCAAGTTCAGAACAGCTTTCAGGCGCTGCTGTGACAGTCATGCTTTCAAACACAGAGGTTGTATTGGCATAACTTCCTGCTGTACATGCTGTCACACATAGCTGTAGTACAATATTGTCGTGGTTTAACCCCAGCCGGCCACTGAGCACCACGCAGCCGCTCGCTCACCGCCCACC
>NW_009194328.1:175912-179149 GCF_000690835.1 Fulmarus glacialis
ATACCGTAGTGGCCAGATGGCCCACCCGTCCCGGCCACACTCCCTCCCAGCCCCCCGCGCACCTGGCAGGGCATGGGAAGATGAAAAGTCCTTGACTAGCGTAAACATTACTTAGCAACAACTAAAACTTCAGTGTGTTATCAACATTATTCTCATACTACATCCAAAACACAGCACTATACCAGTTAATAGGAAGAAAATCAATTCCATCCCAGCCAAAACCAGGACAAGTATCCCATACTATAGATTAACCCATGTACAGGCTGTAGCAAGTCAGATGGGTGCAAACTGACATAGCTGAGAGTTTGTACATTACAGGCTGGAATTTGGCACTTACGTGCATCGTGAGTCACACTGCCTAAGTGTATTAGATCCTGCTCAAGTCATTATTTTTTATGACAACACTATAGCTACAACATACTGCCATTTTTCTGTGCTTGCAAAAGTCTTTAGTGATCGTTAAACTCCATTAAAAAAAAAAAATCATGATTGTTAACCCGACTGAGTATAGCTTAGGATATGCTAAGTGATTGTACAAGGCTCTGTAAATGCAATTCAGTCTTCATCAGTAGTTGCATTCAAATTTTGTCTTGGGCTTCACCTGAGGCAAATGCCTGTCATCCAGGTAGCACAGTGTTTCTGGGCTACAACAGGAATGTCCGTGATGTTTTTTTTTAAAGCGTATTTATTTTCAGGAGTTGATACCATTTTTCCAAATACAGTTACATCTATATGCTGCTATGGTGATGAAGTTTAGTAAGAGGTTTGGTATTTTGAGAAGGCAGGGAGCAAGGAGGAGAACATTTGGTGGACAAGAAGCAGGAACATAGGATTATTAGGAAAGATGAATGAATCCAAAGTGGAGCATGTTGAGATTCATTGCACTATTGCAGAAGTGATTGTCCACAGAGACAGTAAGTAGAAGAACAAAACCTCAGCCAAGTAAACTTACAGGCTCTATTCTGTAGTGAGTGATTTGCTCTGTCTTCACACATGGTTTCATGCCTTGATTAAGTCCTGAAGAATGAGTTATTTGGGTCCCATACTGGTCCGTCTTGTAAGTTTGGTCACCCCAGGACATTTTTACAGTTGCGCCTATTAGCAGCTTCTGTCTGGGAACTGCCTGAGTCTGGAGTAACTGGGGATGTCAGGGCTGAGGAGCCATGTCAGAGCCCTCTGACTGCTTAAATTGTGCTGCAGAATGACATCCTACAGTGTGGGGATAGCTTAACGCTCAACGGGAGCCTGCGTACTCCTTGTCTGTGGTTGCCCACAGTTGGTTGCTTGTCATTTCGTTTACTTCTATCAATTCATTTTTCATGAAAAAAACAATGACCTTCTCTAAACAGCAGCAGCAGATTATAATGATCCGATCTCTTCCTTTTTGCTTTGTATCTGATTCTTTTCTTCTTTCCTTCCACCCGCAGTATGAACAAGAGATAGCAAAGCTGAAGGAACGCCTGAAGGTGTCAAGTCGCCGGCTGGAGGAGTATGAGCGGCGGCTCCTGGTGCAAGAGCAGCAAATGCAGAAGCTGCTGATGGAGTACAAGTCTAGGCTGGAAGACAGTGAGGAGAGACTGCGCAGGCAACAGGAGGAGAAGGACAGCCAGATGAAAAGTATCATCAGCAGGTGAGGCTTTGGAAAGTTTGGGACTGTGCAGGACAAGAAGCCCCCCTGTGTCATGTGTTCTCTTTGACACGAAAGAAAGTGGTTGCATGGGCTTCTTGACGTCTCTGGACTGATACCATCCTGCCCTAGAGATGAAGAAACTGAGGTGCAGATATGGAAACTTGCCTCAGATTGCCAGGAGAGTGAAGGAAAAGATTTAGGAATTTTTAACCCTGGTCTTTGCTGTACTTATAACTAGTCTCTTTGCTTTGTTTGGAATCTGTACTCAAGGCAGTAACTTTTTAGAGCTGTTGCATTTTTGGCAATGTCCATTTTGAGAATAACTAGGTTAGGCAATTGGGAGTGTCAGATGGATAGATAAGCTTTTCCGAGTGCAGCAGAATTCTCCTCTTGCAGAGCCAGGACAATCAGAGAAGTCAAACCAACAGGCCAGAGTACCTGAAACACTCTGCAATAGTATTAAACTGTCCTAATTTGTACCTCTTTTTGCTCATCAGACTCATGGCAGTTGAAGAGGAGCTGAAGAAGGATCATGCAGAGATGCAAGCTGTCATCGATGCAAAGCAGAAAATTATTGATGCACAGGTAAGGAGCTCAGGATCTCCAAGAACCCAATGTTCTGTGCGTAGAACCCATTATTTTCCCCTATCCTCCTGCCCCAGCATTGTTATCTAGCTCCCAAGCCAATATTGGCTCATGGTGTTGCACATGTGACTTACTGCCTTCTAGGAGAGAATTGGGTTTTTTAATTAATAAAGATTGTGCTGTCTGGCACTAGGCTTTGAGCAAGCGTGACAAAAAATCACAGGACTGATCGCTTCTCCAAAACCTTTTCTGCTTTGTGAGATCCCAAAGGGTAAAGGAATAGCGGTGCATTGTGTAGACATTGTTCCGAGTGTGGGTCTGGGAACTCTGGAAAAGCTGTGCTTCATACCAGCATAGTTTAATTGCCATGTGCATGCATCTCAGCTATGCAAGCTAAAAGCATGGCTTTGAACGTTCGAGTCAAGAAAAGAGAATGCTTGCAATGGAGCATTGCCCTGTATAATGTCATATGTGGCATTTCACCCCATCTGACTGTCCACGTCAGTCCTGGAGAAATGCCCACTTTGCCACAAACCTGCAGTGCTTGCCTCAGTCAAACAAGTCAGCCGTGGAAAGTGGGACCCAGCGGGCAATGCATGTGGGTGTATTGTGTGGGATCATTTCAGCTTTTCTTCTGTGTCCATGCTGATCCCAGAGAGCACAGCTTGTACAACTACCTGAGACTGGTTTGATATCTGCCTGCCATGTTATGTTTGTGATATTTGCATTTGGAGGACATCTTTCCTGCTTCTGGGCTTTTCAGTAGTTCCAACTGTAAACTTTCCTTAACAGATAATCTTAAGAAGATGACCTGTTTCAGGAATAACCCAAGTTATTTCAGAAAGTTGTTTCCATACACAAAGAGTGGCCGGGGGGAGATCCTCAGCTGAACATTGTTAGAGATGGTACTGGTGTATTACAATATAGCCATAAGTGAGCACAAAAGGGCATACCCTGGCCATTTTTTCCTGTTGAAAGGCCAGCAATAACAGAAATGTTTGAGCTCACATGGAACTGTAGGG